>NC_072463.1:1084691-1087191 GCF_027596085.1 Anoplopoma fimbria | reverse complement strand
GAATGTTGGTCAGGAGGTTCTGTTCACACCTGAAGAACAACAACAATACTCTACATCGAGATGATCAAACCAACAGATGCTAAATACACAATCTTCTCTCTGATGGTCTGGTTTACTGATGGAGGTCTATAGAGGATCAGGATTAAACTGAGACTGATTCAGGACCAGATAAAAGTTTCTAAGAGTAACTTTAATTCGAAAAAAAATCAGGTTGTGTTGGTTGTTGGATCCAACAAACACAGGACTTTTACTTAGGAGACCATTGTTCCTGTCCCATGTGAAACCAGAAGTTTAGTCATATTTACTGACGACAGAAAACTAGACGCTTCTTCACAGAAGTCACATGAAGATACGTTCCTAACACGACCACCGTTTCACAACGTTAACCACATGCAAACCTTTAGGATGCTACGCAAAAGACTTGACCCAAAATATGACGAGGATGAGATCACGTGAGCTGTGAAGTCATTTTTGTCCAGTGGACACATTTGGAATTGCAGGATCATGTGACACACACTGGCCTATGAATGCTTTTTGTAACAATCGGCTGTAAAAATGATGAAAACATCGTCACAAAGACCCTGAAATGTCTCTTTGTTTCATCAGAATTTAAGCCAAAAAGTCTAGACGACATGTTATTAAATACTTTTATCCCATTCATGTGTGCAGGGAGTAAACAGGAAGTCACAAACACGACAGTCAAAAAACGTGGATGCTTAAAGAAAGCTGAAAAACTTGAATGCGATCTCAAAATGCTTTTTTTTTTAGACGTTTCCGTCGTGTGTTTACCTGTTGTTCCTCGCCAGCTGACTGTAGTGCCTCCTGCTGGCGGCCGACGGGTAGTGCAGGCTGCTCAGCTTTACAGCCATCTGTTCGGCCAGGGCGGCTCGCTGGGCTTCACACTGACCGGAGATCAGCTCCGCCTGGAGGAAACAGAGCAGAACATACGGGATCAATCACACGACATGATGTGGATATTCATGGTGTCGTTTTGACTTTTTTTATTTTTGTAAGTGACCTCTGGCTTATCCTTTATATCTGAATGACCCCTGACCTTTGTCTTTAACACCACCCACAGGACAAACTTTACATTTTAAGCTTCCAGTTCCGTTTTAAGGCTCCACAAATTGGAATAATGTTTGGTTGCAAACATCACTACTACGAACATGAAGAAGAATATTAAAGTAAAAATAGTTCAGGCTGGTCGCCTCCAGCGTTTGTAGCTAAACATACGATAAATAATCCACCGTAATTCATAGATATCCTTCGAAATAATAAAGTTGTCTAAATCTAACTGAGTTTCCTGTGAAAATGAAAGTGTATTTTGGAAAGACTGTATTCATGTAACTGACACCTGTTACTGGAATTTTGTAGGAAAACGCACTAAAGATGAGGAGTAACTTTTTGTAGGATGTCATACGAACCGTTGTATAAGGATACGTCGACTAGTTATGCTTTTGGTAAAACTACCCTCACATGGTTTCAGGGTTCAACACTAACTTTTAAAAGTGGTTGCCAGGTAACCAAGCTTCATCTTTTTGTTGCCGAAACTGAAAATGTGGTTGCCATTTTTAGTCACCTCATGTTTCATTTATACGTAAGCTTAATGATGAAATGATGAAATATGACATTTATACAAGTCATGTGTGTATAATGGCGGGATTACTCTCCTTTATTTTTTTCCTACAAGTTCATCTGGTTCTTTGTCACTTAAATCAATTTTCACATTTGTTTGTGATGTAGACGGGTTAATGAAACTTTTCACTTTACAGGCAAACAACTTAATTTGCCTCACCGTCGTCTCTAAAACCGATAACTTTGCACGTGCGAGAAAAAGCACCAACACACGTGCACCATCGTCTGGTTCCGGTTCTGACTGTAACAGCAATATTCAAATATCACGAATGCAACAAATATTAATTCAGTTTCAGTTTATTTTATATAGCCAAATACAAATGTATTACAAAACAAAGGTGAATATTTTGCTGTTTGCTGTCCTTAACTCTTTATATTGCGACTGATGGCAACCAAAGGCCAAGAATCGGTTGCCAAGGTCCTCAAACACGGTCACCAATGGCAACCATTACCCATTGAGCCCTGAATGTCATTCATCAAGTTTCACCTGAGCAGAATCAGAGCAGCGACCTGTTGGTATGATGAGCTGTTTTATTGCAGATGAATGAGATTTATATGTGACATATTTCTGACGGACGCGCCCTTTAAAGCCCTGCGAGTGTCCAACAAGCCACTAGAAACACACTCCACGCTTCTCCTGCCCTCTCATCTGGGTTTAACGGACACACACACACACACACACACACACTCAAACTGGTACATCCATATGAACATGTATATGCATATAAATGTATATACACACACACACACAAATGACCCATAAAGCAACAAAAACGCATCTAGCATGAAGCACAAATTACCTCTCGTACACACACACACCCTTCAAGCCTGCACAAATGTTCCCATAAACACACACACACACACA
>NC_072463.1:1067191-1079691 GCF_027596085.1 Anoplopoma fimbria | reverse complement strand
AGTCTCAGCTCAATATTGTAGGTGAGATATTCCAATAACAGGGTGTTTTTGTCGTGATAGAGCGGAGCAGTAGGTAATGATATAGGATCAATAATGTATATGAGACGGCTGCATCCAGCTGCCAGCACACACACACGCACACACACACACACACACACACACACACACACACACACACACACACACACACACACCACACACACACACGTGCGCGTCGATACTGTAATACAGTTTGATTCGCGCGAAGCAGATGAACGAATGCTCCAATTTCATCTTTGAGAGAAGAATACATAATTGCTGGCAATAGAAGAAAGAACACACTCACGTGCACACACACACACACACACACGTGCAGACACACACACACGTGCAGACACACACACACACACACACACACACACACACACACATCTTCCCTGACAATCAGACCATGACAACAGCAACACAGGAGCAGGAGGTTACAAACAAAAAAGCAAAGAAATGCATGTTAATATGAGACTGACTGAATCTGTGTGTGTGTGTGTGTGTGTGTGTGTGTGTGTGTGTGTGTGTGTGTGTGTGTGTGTGTGTGTGTGTGTGTGTGTGTGTGTGTGTGTGTGTGTGTGTGTGTGTGTGTGTCTTGTCCTCAGGCTGGTTGTGTTGTCCAGATGTTTCTACTGAGGTTTTCATTTGCAGCTAAAATCAACTAAACAAACCTCGCGTTCACCTCCTCTCCTTTTTCTGACCTTTTCTACCCCCCTCCTCCTCCTCCTCCTCCTCCTCCTCCTCCTCCTCCACCTCCTCCTCCATCTATCCCTTCACTCATCTGATCTGCAGCGGTTGCAAGCAGTTACGAAACAATTTCAAAAGAGAGAATCATCAAGAACAGCTGTAGAGCCTGAAGTTCATCTTCTTTATCACGTTTATCTTTTAAAGGAACATTTCTAGTATTTTTCATCCTGAATCTTATATTTAATAAATATAATATATATAATAATTTAATGAATAATACATATGTAATTAAATTAAGTATAATTAAATATAATAATAAATACTCTGGGTGATGTAAACGTTCCCTGGATTAGCTACTGAAATTAATTGCATCGGGAGCTACTTAAGACTTAAAGTCATCGTTGTGCAGTTGAGTGTGAAACAAAATCCTTCACCTTGGAAATAGTTGTCCAACCAATAAATAAATAAATAAATACATAAGAACCCTGAAGTCGAGGTCCACGAGCTGATTTCTTTCTGGAGCTTTCAAGCCAAAAGGTTTCAACTCTAGTAAACTAGTTTACCCCAAGCTTATATTTAGTTTATATTGGTTGTTTATAAAAGAAAACAACCAATACCTGCATTCTCTCTGCTGTCCACCAGGGGGCGACTCCTCTGGTTGTATAGAAGTCTATGAGAAAATGACTCTACTTCTCTCTTGATTTATTCCCTCAGTAAACATTGTAAACATGAGTTTATGGTCTCAATCTCTAGTTTCAAGTCTTCTTCAATACAGCATGATGTTCATTTAGTAAATGATGCTCCATTTAGAGTCAAACAGACCATAAAGCAGGGGATGCTTTAGGGCGGGGCTACACACTGATTGACAGGTCCACACCAGAGACGTATACGGCGTCTCTACGTCACTCCTCCTCAGTCCATATATGGTCACTTCCTGTTCACTGGTTGCAAAAAAACAAGATTACGACGGCCAAACCTCTGAACTCAGCCTTCATAACGTCCACAAACCAGTGGACGACGTCACCGTGACTTCCACTTCTTATATACATTCAATGGTTTTACCCATATTTCTACAAAAACTAGTGCTGAAAGATTAAGTTCATAAGACGACAACCGATTTAGAAAATGTATGAATAAATCTAAATATATAACACAAGCTTTTTTTTTTGTCTCCAAATCCGTTCCATAGGGGTAAAACATCTAGAGGGAAAATGTTATTTCGATACTAATAATAAATCGTATTTCCTCTTCTGTTTAACACAAGACAACCAATTTGAAAAACTGTTTTAGAGCCTTTAAGATAATTTATCTAAATCAGGAGTCAGAAAGAACTGAAATCCAATGTCATGTTTTCATGTTTTCAGATAAATATAACATTGCTTCCTGCAGAAACTCCTCTCTCCAATATCAGATCTCTAATCCATAACTAGTACAAGATGTTTTTATTTTTATTTGAAGGGTTTCAGTTTCCGTCTGACTTCAACAATCAGAGTCAGGAAGCTGAGGACGGATTGAGATGAAGACGTCTGAGGCCGGTGCTGGGGGCAGGTGTTACAGCAGCTCCCATTAATACAGCTAATTAACATTAGCCACTATTCTAATTAACACGAAAACTAATTAGGAAATAATTAACCAACATAAAAAAAAAAAAATCTGATGCTGATGAGAGAGAGAGATTGAGAGATGAGGTCGCAGAGAGACAGAGGAGCCGGGGCCTGGAGGTGAGACGGGATCACAGGGGGATTGTGGGAGTTTTTAAGAGGGAGGTGGTGATGTGGATCAGAGAGGCTAGTGGGGGTTAAACAAGTCCACATGGGTCCAAACCAGCATCTTCAGAGAACAAGATGAGATATGTGACACTGTGGCAGCTGGATACAAAAACACATATTTAAATATATTTTTAACAGCCTGTTTTTATTATTTGTTTATTTTTTTATCCTTCTTTTTGTGAAGAGAGAGCATAGACTGAATATAGGAAGTGAATGTAGCTGTCGTGACTTCACCCATTGGTTTGTGGAAGGATGTTTTGAAACCTTGAGTTTTCTTTTGCAGCCAGTGAACAGGAAGTGACCATATATGGACTGAGGAGGAGTGACGTAGAGACGCCGTATACGTCTCTGGTGTGGACCTGTCAATCAGTGTGTAGCCCCGCCCTAAAGCATCCCCTGCTTTATGGTCTGTTTGACTCTAAATGGAGCATCATTTACTAAATGAACATCATGCTGTATTGAAGAAGACTTGAAACTAGAGATTGAGACCATAAACTCATGTTTACAATGTTTACTGAGGGAATAAATCAAGAGAGAAGTAGAGTCATTTTCTCATAGACTTCTATACAACCAGAGGAGTCGCCCCCTGGTGGACAGCAGAGAGAATGCAGCTTTAAGACATGAAGCTTTGACTTCACTCTGAAGAACCGGAGGTTGCCGTCTAGTCTGGTTCTGCTTCTATTCTTGGTTTTTAATTCAATTCTTAATCATTGGTTTATATATTCAGGGAGTCTGCAGCAGTTTACTGTAGCATCACCATCCCTGACGCACACACACACACACACACACACACACACACACACACACACACACACACACACACACACACACACACACACACACACACACACACACAGGTCGCTGTCACATCACACAAAATTAGCTGATCTCCCAGCATGCTCTAGTGATGCAGACCTAAAACACTATTAAGAAAAAGAAACGACAACCGACCCAAAGAGAAAAGTGATGATCACCTGAAAAATCAATAACTTCTCTACAGTCCCTGCTCACACACACACACACACACACACACACACACACACACACACACACACACACACACACACACACACACACACACACACACACACACACACACACACACACACACACACACACACACACACACAGAACAATAGAGTTTATTGGTTAAAGACACAGCAGCATGCAGGAAGAAACGTCTCTGATTGGCTCTGAGATGCTGAATGACACACAAGGTCAGGCTCACTTTATCGTATTCTATCCTGTTTCTACTCACAAACAAAATGATAAAACATCATTCCTGGTAAATCTATTTTGTGGAGGATGAACGGAGGAGAGCGAAGAGAGAGGAACGAGAGAGGAAGAGTGAAGGAGGAGGGAGAGAAAACATCTAAAGACTCCAGCAGCGCGTTCAGTCATTTATTTAGTGTTTATCTTCGTCTGTCAATTCATCAGAGAATCGTCTAAACAAGGTGGAGGATTTTATTTTGAAAATGCATTCTGTATCAGTGTGTGTGTGTGTGTGTGTGTGTGTGTGTGTGTGTGTGTGTGTGTGTGTGTGTGTGTGTGTGTGTGTGTGTGTGTGTGTGTGTGTGTGTGTGTGCGTGCATCTGTTATGGGTTAGGACATTTTTAAGTGAGAACATATTGGAGATTGTTTGGGAAGCAGATATGGGTTTTATATTTGGAATTTAGGACATTTTAGGAAATAAAGGATAGTTAAAGAAGGGAGGACATTTTTTGGGAAAAAGAGGACAACTTTGACATATTTTGACATTTTCTGGAAAGTGGCAAGGTTTCATTTCAAACAATTTAAGACAATTTCAAGAAAACAAGGACTTTTTAAGAAATTTAGAAGGTTATATTAAAGTGGGTTCATTATAAGAATGTGTGTTAATTCTGAAGATGTAAAAACATTTTCTTTCTGTTAAATTAGTTTTTTTCAGAAAGCAAGGACATTCTGTCCAGTTCTGACTTCTTTTAAGGTTTTAAGATTAAACGTTTCCTTTTGGGTAAAGGTTTGAATGGGTAAATATATGATTATAATCAGAGTCTTCATCTGTTCTGGAACAAACACACAAGTTATCTGTGTTACATCCCTTAAATGCTATAAATTGAAATGCTCTATTGTCAGCAGAATTCACAGAGCTAAACATTTCTGCTGTTTTCTCCTCCATCAGGTAGAGTGACCTTGTATTTAATTTACTGATAATTACATGTTTTTTTTACCACAGAGGCTTTAATTAGAATGCTAGAAATATTGATTGCCTCTATCATCTCCCTTCTCTCTCCTTCTCTCTTCCCTTCCTCCCTCCCTCCTCGACTCTATCCATCCTCCACCAAGGTGTTTGTAAATCAGACAGAAACAGAGAGATGAGGCAAAGAGAGATAGAAGACTGAAGAAAAAAAATATATTCTGTATAAATATGTTTTATTTTCATTTTCAAACCTATGTAATTATTGTTTTGTAAAAAAAAAGGTTTCAACCAAGTGACGAGTTTATTATTAAATCTGTAACAAAGTAAAACGAGCTGATCATTTAAGAGCCTTTTCTTTCTACTTATCAAACTACTTAGCACAGAAAGTTAGCGTCCGCATAAATGATTTTTCATTATTAAGCTATCAAATAAAATGGATTATTACAGTGATTTTGAAATTGGAAAACATCTGAGCAGTTTGATGAGACTTTAAATAATAAATAGGCTAAATAGTTTGGTCGCCAAAAGCTAGTTTAGCTGCTAACACTACAATTGGACTAATCAACATTTTTTTTACTTTATTAATAAATCAAATGCCTCCATGTAACTTGAAGCACATTTTTTATGCACCTCTTCAGCTCTATGGAGTGTTTTTGCCTCTTTTTGGTCATAGTTTTGTTTTTTACGGCACATTTCCTGTCTGGAAAGCTCTGATAAAGCCACTGTGCACTAACTGATCAGCAGACAGATTATCATATCCTCATACAACACTTCGTATGATATTTTACAAAAAGTTACTCCACATTTTTCATATGTTTTCCAACAAAAGTCCAGTAGTGCGTGTCAATTTCCACTCGTAACATGCAGTACTTTCAAAATAAACTTCACAGAAAACTTAGTTTGAGTTAAAATAACTCCAGAAGTGCTGTTACTTAAGTACGGAATTTACATGAAAAAAAAATCCACGTGGACTTCTCGTTTCACACGGCGAACACACAGCTGGTGAAAGATCGCTGTATAGATTTACTAACAAATTGATCTTGTAGATTATCTATAAATTACGTTGCAGGATTATTTTCTGTATGTATAGCTAAAAATGTTGGATGAGACCAATCTGGACAGAAAGATGTTGTGACTAGCTGGTGAAAAAAGTGGAGAAATTAGCAGTGAAAAGGACTGATTTTTCCCTCAGGTGGTGGTGGAGACCAAAAACAGAGCTAAAAGAGAGAAAATATTGCACAAGGTGGACATAAACAAAGATTCCTAATGAATAATAATGTTGCTCAGTGTCTTCTGGATGTGATAATTGGTTAATGCTAACACATTAGCAAAATAGTATTTTATATGGTGATCATATGTCAGACGTGAGTTTTCAGAGCCAAAAAGAAATAAAGGAATACAGCTTTAACTAACTCACTTAAGTGTACAATCTGCCACAGGTTAAGTTATATCACTTCAGCTGCTAATGTTACTCAGAGCAACAAGCTGTTTTATTATGTAAAGGAACTAACGAGGTGTCCGTTATCAGGAATTAATGAACGACTTGGAGAAAATGGTATTAATGGACGTTAATCATTAAGTATGTTGCTAGCAGCTAGGTTGCTAAAATAAAGTAGATAGCGAGTATCTTGACTTAAACGACAGAATAGAGATGCCAAAGAATCCACTGTTCAGTATTAGCAACCTGATAATTAATTACATCTGTAAGTCATTATCACAAATGCATTGTGGGACTGGAAATAATGTGTTCTTGTGTAGGAAACCAGAGGGAGAGTTAAAGGAACGCTCAGCCGAGCTAACGGGCCTGCTGACTTTATTTTGTGCTGGTCGAAGCAGAAACACTTTTGATGTTTGATTAATTATTTTGGTGCCAATCCATTTCTGTCTCCCTCCATATTTAATTAAAATATCATTTTAAAAACATAATTAAGTTTTTAATCCGACTACGAGTGAGTCTAGAGCAAAGCAAAGAAGACTCTCCTCTCTCTCTTTTCCTTCCTCTGTCTCACCCTATCGGCAAATTGGAAGCTGCCTGCGGGCTCACACACACACACACACACACACACACACACACACACACACACACACACACACACACACACACACACACACACACACACACACACACACACACACACACACACACACAGGTAAGCAGCATACCTTTCAGTTTCTAGTAACGCAGACATGTTGTGATTTCTTCTATAGTGTGTGAATACTCTTCCTGACGGGACTGTACCATGTGTGTGTGTGTGTGTGTGTGTGTGTGTGTGTGTGTGTGTGTGTGTGTGTGTGTGTGTGTGTGTGTGTGTGTGTGTGTGTAAACACCCAGCATGCAGCCCGGCGGCTGCTGATGGCCGAGCTAATTATGCATGAAATCAAATATGATTTAAAAAACAACTTCACAAGAATCTCTCTCTTTATGCTACAGCACACACACACACACACACACACACACACACACACACACACACACACACACACACACACACACACACACACACACACACACACACACACACACACACACACACACATACACACATACAGCTCAGCAGGAGAGAGAGGCAGATGATGGTGATGATTGAGTGTGTGTTTTTGTGCAGATCTATGTGTGTGTGTGTCTTTTTTGTAGGAGACACAGAGGGAAGCCCGACAACAAAAGACGAACAGCCTCCTGTTTGCTCTTGTTCTAACAGAACGTCTGAAGTGCTGCTGCTCTGGATTTTATTCCCTGTTTCCTAAAAGGAGGATGATGTTCTTCAGCTGCTGCAGACTGTAGAGCAGGTTTGGTGGGACGATCACTGATTGGCTGCTGTGACGAACAAACCAGCTGCAATCATTAATGTAAATTACTCAAATGTATATGATCAATAATATTACAATTTGGGCTTTTAGGAAGTGGTCAAAAGATCAGTTATTATCTTACATATCATCTATAAATATATTTTTGCTTTAATTGATTTTAACTGAGTTTGTTTACTTGATTTTATCTGACTCAAATGATTTAGTTCAACTGGAATTATGGTCCAGTTTGTGTCTTTTGTTTAACTTTTCCTTTTGTTGTCGTATGCGAAGCACTTTTTTAAGTTCTTCACACATAAATAATACAAACAAGTACAAATTTAAGGTCCATGTCATGCTTCCGCATTTCTTTTATAGAGAAATATTATATTTTCATATGGTGAGTTATTATAAGTAAATACAATATTATGTTTAATGATATTAACCTACTGTGTAAGGGGCACTCTAAATAAGAGTAAATGTAGTTGTGATAATAGAGTACACTCTATATATATTACTTTAACTTAAAAGGTCTAGTTTGTAGGATCTGGTGGCATATAGCAGTGAATTTGCAGATTGCAACCAACTGAAACTTTTGCCAAAAGCAAAAATGTGAATGTCTTTCTCTAGAGCCAGTGTTTGATTTGTCCACTCTGGGCTCCCGTAGAAACATGGCGGGCTCTATAAAGAGACCAGCTCTGGATTTAGAGATTAAAGTCTTTTTCTCACATAACAAAAACACAATGACTCTTATTTTCAGGTGATTATACGCTAAAGAAATCATTGTTATTTTTTAACATGAAAATATCACCCATCATCCTTCACAGTTGCTTCATTGTACCTGTAACCACACCCATCAGTGATGTCACAGGGTACTGCAGTACACCTGTGCATCACTGCAGCCAGGTGAGAAGATAAACCAATAAACAAGATCATCTAAAAATGAAATGATAAAAAAAAAATTAAAATAGAAGTGTCGTAGCTTTATCAAAGGCGACACAAAATAAATAAATAAATAAAAGCTACCTCACGCTCGGCTGCTCCAGATCATTAAAAATGCAGTGGGCTCCTCCAGAATCAAATTACCTTGAGCCGATTTAAAGGCCTCTCATATCCATCACCGTGCGCCGTGCGGTCTCCAAAACAAGCAAATTAGATGTGGCGTTTATTTACGTGGCGGGTGGCGGAGGAGAATTAAGATTTTTGGGGGGTAAATAACGGCTAATTAAGGTCCATTCCGCCTAATTATCAGGTATCAGATGTAATTTGACGGCGAGCGTCTGGGACTGAAACGAATGTGTGACGTGATGGAGAGAGAGAGAGAGAGAGAGAGAGAGAGAGAGAGAGAGAGCGTGGTGTCACAGTTTATTTGTTCTACTTTTAGCTTCAAATCCACCTTCTTCTCCTCCACCTCCTCCTCCTCCTCCTCCTGCCTGAGCTTTCCGCTCTGTTCAAGGACACCATTCCAGTTATTTTCAATATCACAGATGGAACATAAATCAAAAGTAACGTGTGACACAGCGACTGCAATCCTCAACCTCCACTGTGTGATACAGAGAGATGGTGTAAGGAGAGGAGAGGATGGAGGGAGAGGAGACAAGAGGGAGGAAATGATGGAGGGAAGGATGGAAGGAGAGGAGACAAGAGGGAGGAAATGATGGAGGGAGAGGAGACAAGAGGGAGGAAATGATGGAGGGAAGGATGGAAGGAGAGGAGACAAGAGGGAGGAAATGATGGAGGAAAGGATGGAAGAAGCAAAGACAACTTTAGATGAGGGAACTAAAGATGGAGGGAGAGGAGACAAGAAGATGATAAAGATGGAGGAAAGGATGGAGGGAGAGGAGACAAGTGAAGGAGAGGGAGGTAAAGATGGCCGGAGAGGAAACGAGTTCACTTCGAGGAAACATTTATCTTGATTCTGGAAAGTTCTTGAAACATTTGAAATGATCTGATTGGTGGATTGTCTTTAACTTTGACTTTTAGGACTCAAAGAGACAAAAGCGTGGATGGAGAGAGGAGGTAAAAGATTGAGAGATGGAGGGAAATAAACAGAGAGATAGAAAGACGTGATGATGATGGATAGAGAGAAGAAGAAAGTAAAAGTAACAATGTAAAAAGAAAAAACTAAAGAAAACAAAGAGAGGAACAATAAAGAGAGAGGAGCCTCTGACAGAAATGCTTTACAGCTGTTGGCATCTGCCACAGCGCTCCACCATCGCCCCCGAGGGTCTTCTCCACCAGATTATTGTGGTTGCCACGGCGACAACGCCACACATCAGCTCCGGGGGGAATTATTTATAAAATAAATAAAATAAAACGGGACACCCCCAAAAAAAAGAAATAGCAAGGGAGACCGTTAGCTGGCTCCTCAGCTGGGACCAGACCCTGATCGTTTTACAGCCTCGTTAGTAAACCCAGTTCAACCAGTAAGATCGCTCAGCAGCTGCTCCCAACGACACCGGAGAGGCCCATCGTCACGGAGACGACCGACATGATCCCGATAAAGAACGTCCTCACGGGTGGGATGAATTTCATTGGATCATATGAGAAATATTGTGAAATCAAATCAGAATTACCCCAAAACAAATATTTAAAAATGGTCGTTTTGGGTTTAAAGCTGACTGTCTGACGTTTTATTTACAGAAGTTTGAAAGTCTTTAAAATGCAAATAAAGTAATAAAAAAAAGGGCTTCAATTTAAGATTATTTTCATTATTGCTTTTTGTGTGTCTAAACTGATAAATACTCAGATTCAAGCATTTCTTTCTTTAATTGATTGCTTAAAAAACTGCTTGTTTAATGTTTTAAAGCATCGGGAAAGTGTCCTAAAATCTCACCTGGGAAGGCTTTTATTGTGAAGGTTCACAGGAGTAATAAAGTTTTTATATTGTAATTTATGTTCATTGGTTGCAAAACAACCAACATGGCGACGGCCGTAATCCAAGATGGCGACGTCAAAAACGCCGAACTTGGCTTCAAAACATCCGTCCACGAACCAATTGGTTACGTCACCATGACAACGACCACTTCTTACATACAGAGCTCATCGATGATCCGAAGATCGATCAGAGAATCAACGAATCAACAAACGTGTTCGATATGGAATTTATTTTAAAGCAGAGAGAGATTATGGTGTTTCACTTCTGTCTCCATCACTAAGAGTCAGACGGCAGCAGAGTCCACCGAGGGCACTATTTGATATTTAATATTTAATACGCTCACCTAATCATGCTCAGACCAGGTGTGTGTGTGTGTGTGTGTGTGTGTGTGTGTGTGTGTGTGTGTGTGTGTGTGTGTGTGTGAGAGAGAGAGAGAGGTAGAAACAGCGTGGGTGTTGTCTCTCCGTCAGTCTGCGCTCTTTTTGGTTTGTCTGCAGGTCATTTAATGATTTTTACATACAAGTGATTCATCATCATATTTCCAAGACAATCTCCTATTATTCTCCCCCGTCTCCCCCCCCCCCCCTCTCTCTTTCAGTTCCTCTCTGCAGTAGCATCATCTAACTCCTCGGTCAAAGCGGAATAATTGTCAATGAATATTTAACAAGGTTTCAGATGGAGGGATAGACATCATCCTCTCTCACACACACACACACACACACACACACACACACACACACACACACACACACACACACACACACACACACACACACACACACACACACACACACACACACACACAGAGGTTAGCGGTGCGCCGTGGTCAGTGGTGCGTTCAGCAGCCAGTGGATTAGCGGAGGGGAGATGATGAAGTGCAGAATAAATACTAAATAAACACACTCTGCTTTCGCTCCACATACTGTAACAGCGCTCGGCCGCAATGGACGCCGCTTCTCGTCGGCCATTTTGTGTCTAACTCGACCCCCCCGACACCCGGTGTTGATCAGAGTGTGGAAATGTTTGAAATATTCACAGAGGTTGCTGGTTTACCCGCTGCATCAGCAGCATTGAGTCCTGCCAGAGTGCCCTTGAGCAAGAGGGACAAAGGTTGAGAAGCAGAGAGAAAAGCTCCAGAAAACAGAAGTCATGAAAGTGAAACCATGTTGTTAAGGGGCCTGAAATGAACACTGATGGCTTCATGAACTAAATCAGACCCTTCAGAGCTGAAAAACTACTAAAGGAAAGCTAGAAAACACTCCTAACATCTCCACATTAAGTAAATCTAATATGATGAATAAAAGTCCTGAAAGAGACTAAAAACGTCCACACAGACACTGAGATGATGAGGATCCTCAGTGGACTTATGAGTACGAATAGATTTTAGTCACATTTTAGGACTTTTTTGTCCTCATTTGATCCTCTTAGCTTTTTTTTTACGTTGCAATTACAGACAAAGATCTCATGACATCACCTATTGTTTTAATCTCCTACGTCCTGTCGTTAAGTCCTATGTCCTGTCCTTATCTCCTACATCCTGTCTCCATCTCCTACATCCTGTCTTCATCTCCTACATCCTGTCTCCATCTCCTACATCCTGTCTCCATCTCCTACGTCCTGTCTTCATCTCCTACATCCTCTCTTCATCTCCTACATCCTGTCTTCATCTCCTACATCCTGTCTTCATCTCCTACATCCTGTCTCCATCTCCTACGTCCTGTCTCCATCTCCTACATCCTGTCTCCATCTCCTACATCCTGTCTTCATCTCCTACATCCTGTCTTCATCTCCTACGTCCTGTCCTTATCTCCTACGTCCTGTCTTCATCTCCTACATCCTGTCTTCATCTCCTACATCCTGTCTTCATCTCCTACGTCCTGTCTTCATTTCCTACATCCTGTCTTCATCTCCTACGTCCTGTCTTCATCTCCTACGTCCTGTCTTCATCTCCTACATCCTGTCTTCATCTCCTACGTCCCATCTTGAAAATACTTGAAAAAACGTAATGGATCCATAAATGAACCATACGTCTATCGTTGGGAGGTTAGTGGTCATTTGGAGGTTCCACATCTCAATTCAGATGTTTTGTTTAGTTTTCTCTGCTTTTTGAGGACGTGTTATCTTTATAAATACTTTTCTAATTTAACTAAATAATACAGGTGTTTTAACAGAACTTCTT
>NC_072463.1:947191-1064691 GCF_027596085.1 Anoplopoma fimbria | reverse complement strand
TAAATTGTTATTTTTTCCTGTTAATACCTTGCTTTCTCCCATTATCAACATGGAATGAACTCTAACGTCTATATTCAGTGTTTGTAATGTCAGTGATTTACAAACTGAAGCTTGTTTTCCCGCCTGAAAGACACTCAATCTCATAAATTCCATGATGGAACTTCATCAAAACTGTTCTGCATCCAAAGCCGGAGGAGAAACATCCACATTTTACTGCACGGAACTCTACCAAACTCATTTCCTGACTCTCCAGGCGTCTGCTCGTTAACTGACCGCTCTTCCACCGTCGCCACTTTTTGCAGCAACTTTCATCAAACTCGACTTTACTTCCTCTAATAATCACCGCCACCATATCCATGTTTAACAAGGTAATGTGACACAAACCATCTGTGGCTTCAAAAAAAAAAGAGAGACAAGAAAAACACCACTTTACATATTCACTTTTACCATCCGCGTAATTAAATATTTGAGAAATATCAGGAATGGGAAATTAAAAGAAAAAAAAAGCCCCGTCGTCCCCGCTATCAATTTATTCTCTCTCAGAGTGCATTAGAAACGTCAGATTGCCGTCGGCAAAGACACAGAAAGAGCCGGCTGTTTTTTTTAAACTCACTTTATAAATTACATTTTGGAGTGCTTTGGCATGCTAATACCTGCTGCCACGGAGAGCAGACAGCGTTAATTATTTCTTATTGGGATCGGCGGCCATTATTTGCATATTTCATTTAGCTGTTGTAGATGTTGGAGGTGGGAGGGAGGGGAGTCACTTTGTGTCTCGACAACTTTTATTTTTTGGATGATGCATTCAATGGCCGCATGTGTTCAGAGGAGCATTTATTTTAGAACGATTTCAGTCATTTCAACGAGAAGCAGCAGATTATTGGATGTAATTAACAACATTGGCTCCGATGCAAAAAATAAAAGGTCAGGAAACTGTTTTAAGAACCGGAATGTGCTCCACTTTGTTCGGCGAAAACATCAATTAAAACGTCATTTATACTCAGTTGGCTTCAATGTGAGGATGACAGCAGCAGGAAGTCAAACTTTTTAAGAGCTTAATGGGGAAACTGATCAGCACCGTTCACACAAAACCTGATGAAAAGTACTTTAATATTAAAACACGCCCATCTGAAGAGGAATTAGAAAGCTAGAAAATCATAATGTTTGGACAGTTGAGACTCTGACTGACAATCAACCAGCAGAAAGTTGAAGTTGACTATAAAAATGACAGGAAACTCTTTCACATTTATCAATATTTGACTTGAAATCATTTGTGTTCCTTTCTTGAACAAACTACAAACTCTTGGTTGACTCCTGTTGGATATTTGTTCCCCACCATCCACTTCATTTAATCCAAATAAGATTTAAACAAGAATTGTGTTTGAGTTACAAAATTGACCATGAGTAGACTACACTGTTCAAACCAGACACAGACTAAATGTCTTAGTATTCAAATCTTTCAAACCAATATAAGTGTTTACATGTACATATGTATTTTATGTAGAAATGTGTGTAGACTGGAACAATGAATATGCTGATGAATACATGTTGCTCACATTAGAGTTGTGGTAACTCTTGTTTGTAACTTTATTATTGTGGATAAATAAACTTCTAATGAAAAATGTCCATGATGATAGTCTTCTCTTCATGCTGGGGATCGGAATCCATATTTTTCCTTCTTTATACTTCAGTTTATTTTTATTTTATAGTAAAACATGAACTTAAATGTCTGAAATAAAGTCAAATATTTTATATGTATATGGATTTTATGGATCATCCTTTCATTTTGATTCATTAAAAGCAACAGATAACATGAATATTTTAATATATTTTATGTGAGAGCGCCTTAATTTTGTTTATTTATCCGATTTAGACATCTGACTCCTGAAACTTAGGACAGCGTTTTGCCTTAAACGGAAATTTAAATAAATGATGGCAGAGTTTCAATGAATATTTATGGTTATTGACAAAAAGATATAACTGTTATAAACTGGATTCAGTATGTTTTAATGCACAACTTAAGGTTTCTCATAGGCACGTTGACATTGCCTGTAATGATGAACTACAAATGTATATGTTCTTTTGTTTATGTTAAACTTTCACTCTTTAAATTAAAGGCTTTGTTACATTAATCCAAAATGTTTTTTGGGGAAAAATGCATTAAATCCAAACATAAATATTAGTTGATAAAATATGAGGAACGGTTTTGCTATAAATTCTAGTGAAGATCCACAATAATCAGTTTTCAGGTTAAGTTTCAGTTTAGCAAATGAGGCAATACATCAAGATTTGTTGATGTGATGAAAAAACAGTCCTCGATGATGATGCAGCTGAATATCAGGGAACATCAGAGTAAAAAATGTTGAATATTTTTTAGACTATGTATATATTCCTGATTCTGCAAACTTTCCTCCTTTGATTTATTTTAAAGCTGTAGGTGTGAGACTTACTGCTGCTGTGTAACATCAAAACCCTCCGGATACAAAACGACTTTATCACCTGGAAACGCAGCTTAGCAGATCCTAAACCAGGGATTAACAGCGACTCTGAGATTTAGTTAACACAAATTATCCTGATAGTGTCGCTGAGCGCCTAAACTGAACTCTCCCCCAAAAACTTCCCCAACTTTAATCTTAATTTATGTAAAGTGCTGTGTGGTGGAGCTCCGGGAGCGGGACGAGCCGTCTGATTGGCTCTATCAGGTATCAGGCAGGAGTCCAACACTCCGTAATTTGATTTAAGAAAGCTCGTCATAACCTGAGGTCAATATTTAAATCAGTGGGAGAAGAGCCGCTCTGCGTGTTCGGGATGCTTCAGACCGGCCGGGATCTCCATCACATCCTCATCACTTCCTCCTCTACTCACTGGGCTCCTATTTCCTCTTTCTCACCTCCTTCCTCTTCCTCATCTCATCCTCCTCATCGCCATGAAAAAAACCAACAATGTCAGCTGTTTAGTTTTATTCGCCCTCCTTTTGTATTTAAACCTACATGTGACACTACTGATCATATTGAGGTTTGACTTTATTTTATGAAAATGTGTGTCCATTATTTGAATGTATGACAAATTGAATTGTGGGTAAGAAACTGTCACCTGAACCCAAAGTGAAACCAAAAGGAAGAGATGTTGTGAAAAGTCTTGCTGTAACAGCAAGAAGTTGAAACTATACTTCTTAGAACACTGTTTTTATTTTGTTTTAACCTTTCAGCTCGTTTTTCAGTAATGCTAGCACAAAGGCTAACACAGTAACGTTATTACATTACATAACCCATTAACAGTCATTCAGCAGACGCTTTTCTCCACTTACAAGGCTCATTCACCCATTCACACACTGATGACAGGCTACAAAGCTAACCAACAATCACAGTAACGATGGCCTTAAGACAAGTTAACCTCGTACACATAGCACACAGGCTAACCCAGGAACCACCAACCATGTGGTGCATCAATGTGCTCCTTCCTTTGATTGTACAGCATGTTTCCCAAATAAAAAGATTTTGCAAAATAAAGACAATTAAAATAAAAACATAATTAGTACGAAACGGGATTTGAGATTTTTTCTGACAGAGCGTCATCACTTAAAAGTCTTCTTTGTGTCCCAGATCTGGACGGTAAGAGGATTTTCTCCATCTTTTTATTTTACCTTGATTCCTCCTTCCTTCTCTCCTTCCCCTCCTCCCCCTCCTTTCTTCCCTCCCTCCCTCTCTCTCTCCTTCTCTGTGTGGTCTGTAGGGTGAAATAGAGGCCCGAGGCCAACAAGCTGTCTCCACCAGCGACACTGATAAGACACACACACACACACACACACACACACACACACACACACACACACACACACACACACACACACACACACACACACACACAGTCAGAGTCACCATACAAGTGCCAACAGTCACAATCACGAGCGTACAAGTGCTTCATCCACACACACACACACACACACACACACACACACACACACACACACACACACACACACACACACACACACAGTAAACGTTATTTAACTCAGCTCTGACTGTGTGAAGTGACACCCAGGAGGTCACTTATCACGTCCTACCTGAACGTTTCCCCCTCACACACACACACACACACACACACACACACACACACACACACACACACATGATCTCCTGCGCGTCAGATATTTTGATGTGTGTGTGTGTGTGTGTGTGTGTGTGTGTGTGTGCTCTGGGCTGTTTGGTTCGGCTCTCTAACAGGATTTGCGTCCCCCGTGTCCAAAGGAACATGGTCTAATCTCGACCCGTCACCTCTCACACACCTCCGCCTGCATGACACACCCAACACCCCCCCTCCTCCTCAGGGGAAATTGGTACGTTCCAGACCCCGAGACTCCGAAAAAAGAAAATGATATATATAAAATATACAGTGAGGCTCTCTGAATATATTGTATGTGTTATCTCAGAGGGGGGGTTGTTGTTCTGTTACAGGAAATCACCTGAAGCAGATAAAGATTTAAGAAAATATATAAAAATGTTATTTAAAAACATGAGATGTGGATTTTCTTGAGGGTCAAATTTTGTTTTTTTGTCGCACATTTTTTTCCATTCTTTCTTTTGATTTAAAAACAATATATTACTTATTCATTATTTCATTAAGGCATTTATCTTTAGTTGGGTCATTGGTATTAAAGAGAAAAAGGCATCTTGGGTAGACAGGTTATTATTATTATATATATATATATATATATATATATATATATATATATGAAATGTCTTAGAACACTGGACCAATGTTCTTTAGTGTCTTTTGGTATTTTGGATTTGTTATGAAATATATCAAACAGTTCATAGTAAATAGTTTTATTCTCGCTTGTCATTTTTGGCACAAATTTCCTTCAATACTCTGAGCTGATCTTTAGTGATCAGATAAAATAAAACGTTCTTTTCAAAAGCCATAAAACCTTGTCATGTAATATGTAAACACACGGGGACTAACTTTAGCGTTGAGAAGGGAAGGAGTAAAAATTTTAGGAATTCAAAAAGTCCCTGTCCTCAATTCCCAATGAAATATTTAAATGAATAACAATATCACAGTTGGAATAAAATAATTACCAGGACTTTTTTATTATGTATATAATTTCATTCCAAAATATTCCACATTGCCAGGAATACAGTCATGTTGGGAGAATACAGAATACTTTATGCGATGTTTTAGTTTGTTTTTGATGATATTTTTCGATTTTTAGAAGACATGACCTCAGTGTATCGTGTGGTAGCGGAGAGGTTATTAAAAAGTAACGTCAAGCACCTGTAACTCCAGAGAAAGACTCAGATTCAGGAGCTGTCACTGAACACGTCTATTCACCTTTTCAGTGTGTGTGTGTGTGTGTGTGTGTGTGTGTGTGTGTGTGTGTGTGTGTGTGTGTGTGTGTGTGTGTGTGTGTGTGTGTGTGTGTGTGTGTGTGTGTGTGTGTGTGTGTGTGTGCTACCAGACTCAGTCCAATCCCCTGTAATGTGACAGACAAATCCCACTAAGCTGTTAAATATTACACTGCTTTCACACTCATATTAAACACCTTTCTACCTCTCCCTCTCTCTCTCTGTGTGTGTTCACTCACCCCGACAACACAAACACACACACACACACACACACACACACACACACACACACACACACACACACACACACACACACACACACACACACACACCTTTACCTTCATCTTCAATATGCAAAAGAGAAAACACTACGGATGTCACTTGAAATCCTCACACATGGACAACAAATCTTTTATAATGCAGCGACACACTGTAGGAGTCACATAACACAATATCCCCCCACGACACACACACACATAAACCCTCAGTGTGTGTGTGTGTGTGTGTGTGTGTGTGTGTGTGTGTGTGTGTGTGTGTGTGTGTGTGTGTGTGTGTGTGTGTGTGTCCTAATCCCCGGTGCTGGCCGTCTTGTCGGAGCGTTATATTTGCTGGTATCAGTGTATCTTCTCCTAATCCCACCAACCCAGCTCTGATATTTCCTGACATTTACATGAATCACCCCTCTACAGACGGACGGACGGACGAGCTGTGGGGGAGAGGGGGAGGGAGGGATATAAAGGGGGGGAGAGAGCTGGAAGATGGAGGGAAAGCTGGAGGATGAATGAAGAGATAGGTGGGATGCAGGGATAGACTGTTTGAATGTGAAGGGGTTTAAACTGAAGAGGAGGGATGGAAGGATGAGAGGGAAAAGAGAAAGAGGGATGAAGAAGGAAAGGAAGGACTGAAAGATCAGAAGAAAACCAGAAAGAGTTGATGAAAGAAGGGAGAAATAAATAAAGGACGGATAAGAAAGAAAGTGATATGAGGGGTAATAGAGAAAAGGATGAGTGGATGGAGGGATGAAATAGTTATAGAAGATGTAAGAAGGAAGGTGGGATGGATGATAACAGACGACTAGTTAGAGTACAGAAAAAATGGAAGGATGATGAATGGATGGACAAATGGACCAATAGATAGATTCATGGACGAATGGACGGATAGATGGGTGGATGGATGGATAGAAAAAGGATAGGATGGACAGATTCAAGGACGGATGGATGGATGGATGGATGGATGGATGGATGATGGATGGATGGGATGGATGGATGGATGGATGGATGGATGGATGAATGGACGGATGGATGGATGGATGGATGGATGGATGGATGGATGGAAAGGATGGATGAAGGGGTATACAAAGGGACGGATGGACAGACAGATGGATGGAAAAGGGATACAAACAAGTGGAGATGGAGGAAGTGATAACAAAGGGAAAAGGTGGGTAGACAAAAGAAAAGGAGGCATAAAAAGATGGATGGATGATATAGGTGACAGGTAGGAGTGAAGGAGGTAAAATGCATGTAACAGGAAGTTATGATAGGAAGGAAGGAGGGAGGATAGAAGGAAGGAAACATCGATGTTTAAGAAAGTCTGGAAAAAATGTATAGAAACATTGAAGATGGATAGATGAGTTTAGATAGAAAAGGGAGAAATAAGAAGAAGAGTGAACAAGGGGAAGTCAAAGGGAGCAAGGAAGGAGGGATGGATATGACTTTTCTGTCGCTCCATCTGTTAGTATCTTTATTTTTTTTCTTCCTCATTTTACTATTTAATAATGAGAGAAGGAAGAAAGTCAAAAGAAGGAGGGATGAAAAGTCGGACACCTTGTCAGCGACATATGTTAACACCAATAACAAAAAGCTCTTATGAGTGCCAAGAGACACACACACACACACACACACACACACACACACACACACACACACACACACACACACACACACACACACACACACACACACACACACACACACACACACACACACACACATTACACACACAGTATTACTCAGTGGAGACTCATTAAGGCCCAGTCTAAATTAATGGCCTCACACCACACCTGTTGTTTGCTATTAATTCATTGCAATATCAGCAAGTAATTAATAGAGGGGACGAGATGAAAGCTGTTCAGGAAAGATTGAATTGAATCCAAAATGAGCAAAAAAAAAATATCAGCAACACAAAAACTCAACATGAGGTCCGTTAAGGAGATTAATGACCCGTTAAGAGTCCTGTCAAACTACCACTTTCAAAAGAGTGAACTTCAACACTCAAAATATGAACTTTTTAAAAGACAAAATGATCATTTAGATATCTCAGACATCTTCATAGACCTTTTCCGACTTTGGTCAATTGAGAACTGAAAACCAAAAATCATCTGTGCCTCCAACACAAACACGAGCGCTGTTTCGGATGGAATGCCGATATTTCAGCTTCACAAAAGAGAAGAAAATACATTTTAAAACAGCTTAAACTGCCTGTGTTTTATTGAACTTAATTAAACTGAGAAGATTTAATTTCTTCACATACAAGAACGTTAAGTGAAATGTCAAACTTTTAGTCAGTGTACAATTCAAGAAAAATGTATTATAAATATCTAAGTGGACAAAAAAACTGTGAAAAAATATACCAGAATGAATAAAATATAAAAAAAATTGAATTATAAAAATAGGAAAACATATATGCTGTGAATAAATCACTTTTATTGCGTTTTTTGTTTTGTTTTGTTCCAATTTTTTTTGTAATTTTAGGCCAAACAACAGGTAGCTCAAATCAAGCGATCTGATTGGATCATAGCTTGTACGTCACCCTGTTATCTTTGTTTCATTGTGTGTATTTTCTAACAGTTTCTATCGTTGTATCTTTAAAGTCACTATAGTTTTGTTTTAGCAGCAATAAAGTAAAATAAATTAATAAATTCAGCAGAAATGAAGCATGAGGAAAGATCCAGTTGGTGCAAAATAAAATCACATAATCACAAGTTTCATTAAGCGTTGACACAATTATGACCACGTAAAACCAAAATATGGAACAATATCATAAAATTATCTTTTATTAAGCTGTTGGCTAAAATATGCCTTTCTGTATCTAAAGCATTTGAACATTCTTGATGTCTATATATTTAAATACCTGTCATGTAAAGTTTAGTATCAGTGTTATCATTATGAAGCAGTGATGAGATTGTATTTAGATAAATGTGTCCACACATGTTATATATATTTATATTATATATTTATATTCAGCAGCAGAGACACCAGCTGCAGTCACATTCGCTACATTGCTCGCTAACTATCTCACGGCCAAGTGTGAAATATGTCATTTGCTTCTGCTCTTAATTGCACTAAAAATGAAGATTAAGAGGATGAATTATTGATACAAGTTGGTATTTAATCTTTTGTAATGAATAGTGGATCCGCTGGTTATAAATATTGTACGAGGCTTCATAATTTGATAAATTTATTCCAATTTGCCCTTTATTTTGCCCTTTAGTCAAGGTTACGTTCATTTAAACTCTCACACACACACACACACACACATATATGTAGATGCTGATAGATACTCACATGCCTGCACTGAAAAAACACACACACACACACACACACACACACACACACACACACACACACACACACACACAAATGGACTGCAGTGTGTTTGCGTAGCCTCTGCCCTTGGTCATTCTTGTATCATCTTTTTTATCTAGGTCCAAACACACACACGCATAAACATGATGCCCTTGGTTGACCTTGCAGTCAGCCCCCCCCCCCCCCCCCCACACACACACACACACACACACACACACTCCCCACCTCGGTGTCGGTGGCAGTAATTAGGCCATGCATCTGATTGTCATTAAAGAGCGCTAGCAGATAATGAGCACACAGTAAAGCCACATGCAGAGGTTCACATAACATCGCTTATTTCCTCCATCAGGCGGTCTGGTGGCTCTACGTGGAGCCGCGTAGTGACAAAGATGGAGTTTCATTGTGGTTGAAAAGGCTGTAATGTTTCCAAATGGTCACAGGTACAACACCAAAAACAGTGAGCAGGACACTGAGTCCCTATAGGCTCCCTTTGTCATGATTGACTGTTGCCTGAGCCCCGCCCCCTGCTGGTACTTCAACCTTTCCTAGTACTGTGTATTACTATTACACAACGTTTAACGATTACTCGCTCCAAATCCACTAAATCAGCCTGAAAATGAAGAACATCTGAAACTAATTGATGAAAGTCTTTGGAGCAGAGTCGATGGATAGGTGGCCGATGCTACGCCATGATTGGCCAGTCTGTGTTCAAAGGGGCGGGACTTAGCGAAAGGTAAATTATTGACAAAAGCTACAGATTAATGCCAAAATAAAAATAAATGTAATGGAAAGGTGTCACAAATGTCAGAACGTTGGAAATCTGCGATGTTGAGGAGAAAAATGAATGACGTGTGCTGACTTTACGTTTACTTTAACTTGCTTTGGACGACTTTAGTCCTGACTTTGACTTGTTTTGGATGATTAATATCCCGACTTGGAGTCGTCTTGGTCTTTTCTGAATTACTTCCTGACTTACTTGTCTTGTTTTTGGTGGCTTTAGTTCTTACTTGGAGTTGTTTTGAAAGACTTTAGTTGTGACTTGTACTTGGTTTGGATGAGTTTAGTTCTTACTTCGACTTCTTTTGGATGACTTTAGTTCTTACGGGGACTTGTTTCAGATGACTTTAGTTCTTACAGGGACTTGTTTCAGATGACTTTAGTTCTTACAGGGACTTGTTTCAGATGACTTTAGTTCTTACAGGGACTTGTTTCAGATGACTTCAGTCAAGACTTGGACTTTAGTTCTGACTAGTGGAGACTGGACTGATGATTGCAGCAGAAGAAGCTCTGGTTACCACTGAAACTACCGGGTGCCATTGTGGAGGTTCGCTCCCACAGAGGGAGGATCTTGTACTTTGCTGTTAGTTTAGGTTCATTGTTCAGCTGCCCAGAACAGACACGATCTGAATAATTCAAAATATCACAGAAGTACGAGCAGCCAACAGAAATAATTCAGCAGGTTCACACCTCAGTTTGTTGTTTGGAGGTTTCACGGATCAAAGCTTTAAGTGCAGAGGGAGATTCACTCAGATAATGAACGGACTGTTAATGTGCTGCGGCCAAGCAGCTAATGGACACACACACACACACACACACACAACACACACATACTAAAATACACTTTAACTATAAGACACACACACACACACACACACACACACACACACACACACACACACACACACACACACACACACACACACACACACACACACACACACACACACACACACACACACACACACACAGAGGTGGTAGCTGCTAATGGCTGTCACTGTTGACTGATCACAGTGATCAGGCTGCTGCAGCTCTAATTGCTACTAAACAATCTGAAAACAACCAGAGTCAGGTCTGCTAGAGGAGGAGGAGGAGGAAGATGAAGAGGAGGAAGAAGAGGAAGAGAGAACAACCCGAATGGAAAGGAAGATGAGCAACAGGAAATAGGAATAGGCAAGAAAAAAACAAAACTGATGGAAAAAGACAGACGAGAGGAAACCAGGGAAAGAATGAAAGACGTATGGATTAAAGTGGAACAGAGGAAAAAGGAAAGTGGAAAGGAGGGGAAGGAGGGAAGGAAGGAGTCCGACAAAGAAGGATAATAATGGGAAAGAAAGAATGAAGGTGGAGGTACAGCAGGAAAGTAAAAATCAAAGAAACAAAAACTAAAATCCAAAGAAATGTGTCAAGGAGGTCAGAAAAGACCGAAGAAAGTCCAAACAAGAGTAGAGAGAATAGGGAAGAGAGAGCAAAATAAAAGTCCAAATGATCGTCTAATCTGACCCGGTATCTGTTGCTGTGCAGTGATTGACATCAAGCTTTTTCAGGCGTGTAGCTGAGGTGTTTTTTTTTTTTACCCAATAGCAAAACTTAATTGTTCTAAATGGAAAATATAAGCCTATTAATAAATAAATAAAATCAACATATATTTGCACAATTGGACTATTAAAAAAGGCTTGCACTTTGTTATTGTCATCTATAGTGGTTAATTGTATAAAAGCACATAATTCAAAGGATGAAGAAATAAATGTATTATTCTTTGAATATTTACTTTGATAAAACAAATTGTAGTAGTTTTAATGAGGTATTATGAGCTGCTTAGGATTAATGTTAGGACAGGTCATAATTCATCTCTAATATGCTGTGAAAATATCTCCTTCAAACAACCCGATTCTTTCAGGTTTCCCACCAAAACTACATTTTACTAGATAACATTTGAACACATCATGATAACATTCAGGTTAACGCTCTAGCATCTCTGTTTAAAACGATTTAAAATGGTCTAAATCATATCACCTGGGACCAGGTCTGACTGTCAAACGTTTATCCTTAAGGACCTCTAACCAAAGTACTGAAGAAAAGATTATCTTGTCGTTTTTTGTTGTTTTCTTTGACATATTTATTCACTTTTTCTTGTGGTCTTTTGCCTTTTTACTTGGGACTTAACAGGGTTAAGATACAAACATCTGCCAGTTCAATGTTTTGACTGCAACTTTTTTTGGGTGCAGAAATAAAATAAAATAGAGAAGATGTTTTGTAGAAATCAGAAGAAGCACAGGATGAAAATAAAGTGTATTCAAATGAAAGAAAGAGAGGGTGATATACAATGAATATAGGAATAGATAGATGCAAGGTAGAAGGCCACAGTGACTCATGGAGGGTTTCTAAACACACACACACACACACACACACACACACACACACACACACACACACACACACACACACACACACACACACAGCAGCGACAACATGTGACTGACGGCACTGTTGCAAAGAGAGAGACAGAAAGGGAGATTACATCTAATTAACCAAGTCCAGCCAATTAACCAGCAGCCAATGAGAATTGAGAAACCAATCAGGATGGTAATTGGCAGCCAATGCAAACGATGCAAAGAAATCTACAAAGGACCCTGGGTAAGTGTGTGTGTGACTGACTTGACTGTGTGTGTGAGTGTGTGTGTGTGTGTGTGTGTGTGTGTGTGTGTGTGTGTGTGTGTGTGTGTGTGTGTGTGTGTGTGTGTGTGTGTGTGTGTGTGTGTGTGATGTGAAGAGAGAGGGATAACCGGGATCAAGAGGAGAGGAAATGGAAGTATATAAACCAAAGTGAAAAACAAACAATGAGCAGATGGACAGAATAACAGAGAGATCCGAGGCTAAACAGAAAAATAAAAAAACACCGTTGGGTTTCTTACCTTGAGGCCGTCCGGAGGGCACGGAGGCTGCCGATTGGCCGACGCATCCCCCGGGGCTCCGAAGGGCTCGTGTGATTGGCCGCAGTAGAGGAGGCGGGCCTGGATGCAGCGGAGGGCGCGGAGCATCCAGCCATGTTGGCGCCGGATCTGCCTCTGGAGCTGATCCCATTGGCTGGAAACCATATGGAGGATATCCTTCAGACCTGCAGGGCGAAGAGATGTCGGGATGAACCGGAGAGAAAGGAACAGACGGAAAACCAGAGACACATTTGCGTGAAAACCATTTAGTGTTTACGTTGGCTCCACCTGTGGACATAGACGGTAGTGTTTTCAACGAGCACAGTCTGTAAAGATCTGCAGCTGCCAGAGTCCATTTAGAAAACCTCTAATTTTCCTGCAGCAGGGTCTCACAGTCTGCATCGTTCCGCAGTGGAACTACCATCCAATGAACAAGGAAGATTCCCCGACCGGTCTCATCTGGGTCAGCAGGGCCCAGCGGAGCAACATGACAAGCTTTAGCAAATTGTGACGAGTAACCCTGGACAGGCCTCTCTGTAATCACTGAAAAGCATTTCACATCCATCCCACGGAGGTCGGAAACAAGTTACACATTTATTCATTAATTAATATAAGTCATAATCGATTTCAGAGTGGCGTTTCTGCTTTTGTAGGCTGCCTTAAACTTATTAAGCCTTTATTAGTCCCACAATGGGGAAATTACAATTTTCTGCATTTAACCCATCCCGGAGGAGCAGTGGGCTGCTAAGAAGCGCCCGGGGAGCAACTTGGGGTTAGGTGTCTTGCTCAAGGACACCTCGGCATGTTGACTGTAGAGGGGTTTGAACCACCAACCTTGTGGTTACGGGACGAGCGCTCTACCTCGTGTGCCACAGCCGCCCAAACTAGGACTGTACAGTTGTTCAAAAGCCTAAATTTGACCAACGTTTGTTTATGTCACATATCCTCATTCAACAGTTTGCATGATATTCTGCAAAAAGTTACTCTTCAATTTTCGTGCATTTTCCTACGAAAGTCCATCAACACGGGTCATTTTCTGCTTGTCACATCTTTTCAAAATAAACTTCCATCTTCACAGGAATCTACTCAGTAAGGTTTAGGTACCAAAGCTACTTAGTTAGGAAAAGATGATTGTTTGGGTTACAATAACTGCAGAAGTGCCGTTACTGAAATACAGAAGTTACGTGAAGAATAAATAAAAGTTGATTTAGAGTTTCACATGAGGAACGAACAGCTGACAGATCTCTGTCAGTTGGACCCATCTACCTTCGCTCGATTATATGGTGTGATATCTATGAATTATGGTGCATTCTTTTTCGTAGGTGTGGCTATGAATGCTGGATGAGAACATCTTAGATCATGTTTAACTGACAAGTGTGGATTATGAATCTTGTTTTTCAGAAGCAGAGATAGTTATTCAAAGATTCCTTAACCTTAATGAAGTTGTTGTTTGAATTCTTACTCTCTCTCTCTCTCTCTCTCTCTCTCTTTCTCTTTCTGGCTGCAAAGATTTAGAAAATATAAAACATATTGCATATTTTTTTCCCTTTGCCCGCTGGCTTTTTCTCTTTCTCTCTCTGCCTTTTCTTCATCTCCGTCTCTTTCTTTGTCTTCATCTCTCCGTCTCTTTCGGCTACATTCAAACCAGTTCTCCTCTCTGAAGGTCAATCTGTTAATCCAAATATTAATAATGAATGGAACAGAGCCGGGGCTCCGTTATGGCCACCTGTGTGTGTGTGTGTGTGTGTGTGTGTGTGTGTGTGTGTGTGTGTGTGTGTGTGTGTGTGTGTGTGTGTGTGTGTGTGTGTGTGTGTGTGTGTGTGTGGATATACCTGATTGGTGGGAGGTGATGATGGTGAGCAGAGCTCTTCCTTCCTCCATCACACTCTCCTTCAGAGCGCTGTGACTGTCCACGTTCAGCTTGAAACTCTGAAACACACAAAGATCCTCATCAGAATCCACATGTTTCTTTATTACATTTCATATCAAAGAGGTCAAGAAACACAATCAGGAAAAACAAAAGAATAAATCACTACCAGAATTGTCTATCCATCACAATTCTCTCTTCCTGCTTCAACTTCAAGCCCTCCAAATTAAGAGGTTCTCATCGTCTGAACAAAGTGTCTGATCATGTGACTGATCATGTGACTGTGTTCCCAGACCTTCCGCCATTAACACAAGAGATCTCAGTGTTATTGTTATTGACAGGAATGATGGATGTTTTAGGAAGTTGAAGAGGGAATATGACTCAGGTTTGATTTAAAAAATATTCATCAGTGTGAAAATCTCTCTCTCTCTCTCTCCACTTTGTTATCTCTAAGGACAGAAGAGGAGTTAAATATTGGGATAAATCTATAGATGGATGGACGTATGAATGGATGATAAACAGAGTGATGGAGGCACAGAGCAGCCTGAGGCGCTGTTTGGAAACACTGCAGTCAGATCTGTGAACAACATTACAGCCTTTTTCTGATCTGATCCCTGGTGTGTGTGTGTGTGTGTGTGTGTGTGTGTGTGTGTGTGTGTGTGTGTGTGTGTGTGTGTGTGTGTGTGTGTGTGTGTGTGTGTGTGTGTGTGTGTGTGTGTGTGTGTGTGTGTGTGTGTGTGTGTGTGTGTGTAAGCCTCAAGGTGCTCAGTCCTCAAGACTTAACCACTTCTGACATCCTGCTGTGCTGCGATGGGAAATGCTGCACACGCATATTAACAGACACACACACAAACAAACACACACACACACACACACACACACACACACACACACACACACACACACACACACACACACACACACACAATGCTTTAAAGACTCTGCTGTGTGTGTGTGTGCGTGTGTGTCAGTGATGTATTCTTATCAGCCTGATCTCAAGACAGAAGCATTAAATATACTTCTGAGGGAGATCTCACCCGTCTGTCCCGTTAAATAAATAAATAAAAAGGTTGTTTTGGAGTTTTATTTTCCATTTTTCAAAATAAAATGAACCGATTTAAACTTAATCAGAACAAAGCCAAAGAGACAATACAGGATCTTTATTGTCATCTGACAAAAGATGAAAAACAAGTAATTATGTGATAAAAGAGGGACAATATGATGAGTCTCGGGTTGTTTTCAGATTTGTTCGCTCTACAAAGACGCCGTGGTGTTTCGACTCTGCGTTTCTGTCTGAGACGGTCAACAGTGAGGGATCGACGGGCGACGGCATCCGTCAACACGGGACAAGGTCTGACCTCCACACCACCAATATTTATGGAGCAAGATACACAGTGGAGACAGATGACACACACACACACACACACACACACACACACACACACACACACACACACACACACACACACACACACACACACACACACACACACACACACACACACACACACACACACACACACACTGAGGGTCTGCAGCTGGGAGTTTGGGACAAACTTAGAAAAAGGAAATAGATCATTTTCAACAGAATCGATTCTTCTGTTGATTATTTGTTCTGCTAATGAATTAATTGATCTGTAAAATCAGAAAAAGAAAGTAGACAAAGAAGTCTAGGTCAAGGCGTCTTCTTTAAATGTCTTGTTCTGTCCAAAGATATTCAACTTACAACGATATAAACGAGTAAATGCTGCTCCACATTAATAATTAAATGTCAGACTTGTTGTTGATTGATTTTCTGTCATTCAACTGACAACTTTTAACATAAGTCACCTGATGCCACGCTTATTTTACAGACATCTTTCAAACTGCACACGTCACATTTAACGTTCTAGTAAAGCTGTAAATGTGCGTGTCAGAAGGTCAGAAGGTCAGAAGGTCATGTGATCATGTGTCATGTTAGCAAAAAGCTTACATTAAAACTTCCTCACAGCTACGGCTAAACGTTGTTGAGATGGTATTTTAAGTGAGGGACAAATAAGGTTCAGTTTAGGACGAATTTCATTGGATGAAAAAAATATGAAATAGTTTTCTGATAAAGACGTGTGTCTTTGCAGCAGCATATATGACACGACAAAAAAGTAGTATTACTGTTAACAAACTGACTTGATAATGATATGAATTATGCTATTTTATTATTGTTATACATTTTATATGATATTTTAAATATGTGTTAATGATAAACCTTTGAGAAATTGTTAATAATTGGTTTGTAAAGCCTCTATAAACACTATTTAGATAGATAAATACTTCATTAATGTTTAATAATAAGTTACTGGTCCATCTATTGATTTAAAGTGCATAAATGTTTTACAAATCATTTGGGATCATTTACAAATACTAAATATTGTAGATAAAATGTTATTTCTGAACAATAAGCAGTTAATGCAAAGTTGTGTAATTGTTATCAGCTATGATAAAATATATAATTTGTAAATTACTTATTTCATATGACACAAAATAATGGTACAATAGCATTAATAATAAATAGTTAACATTTTTAATTATCATCGGATTGTTTCACATTAAAATACCTCTTAACTAAAGTTTAAATAACAATCAATTTAATGTTGTTAGGAAGTTGAACCCTCAACCCTGGCAGCGTTAGTGCCTTGCTTCAACCATAGCGCTCCATCACACCTTATTCTTCCTCTCACATAAAAAGCTCACATCTCTTAAAGCGGCTTTAACGATTGTGATCTGTGACACTGTTTTCTTACATATCACATTTCACAGATAAACAATAAAATATCACTCTGAGAACCAGAACCATCATCAATATCTCTTCTAAAAAACACATTCATACATCATTATTATCCAAATAAAACATGACTGTCTGCATTCTGCCATCATTACCGCCTCGCAAACGTCGTAAATTACTTCAAATCTCACGGCTGATTGAGTCGTTTCACAGACTCTCGGCCCTCACATCATTTCCACAGATAAGCTGGTGAAAATACCTCACAGCTAATAAACATAAAGTACATTTATCAGCACTACTAAAACACGGCGTGACTGTCTGCGTCTGCGGCTCATGTTAGGAATGAATTAGGTTTGGGCAGATTAGCCGGGGCTATCGGAGAGAGAGATCGTATTTCAGCCGGCTTATTCCACCAGAGATTTCCTCCGTTTAATATATGGAGAGCATAGAATCGATAAGAGTAGAACAGCCAGCCATCAATCATGACGTGATAAGGCAATGCAGAGCAGATCTGCCTTTATCCACGTCGGACAACGGGAGGTAATAAGAGGATGTGTGTATATGTATTTAGTATTTATGTTTCTGTGTGAGAGAGAGAGACAGAGAGAGACAGAGACAGAGAGAGAGAATGAAATAGAAACAGTCAATGTGTGACAGACGGAAAAGACAGAATCAACCAGGATAAGGACAGTGTGTGTGTTTATGGATGTCCTAAAACATTCTACTGAAGGACCAACTTTAAAATAAAGTGTATATTTGTAGAAGTGACGCCTGTTTCTCCTCCCAAAAAAAAGAAGGTTTTTCCTCAAAGAAACCAAAAGTACCTGCAGGATCTGTTTGTAAAGTTTACGTTTATCAGCAGGAAGTCACGAAGATGAGACGACTTTATGAGTCGTGATGTTTCAGCAGTGAAGCAGTTAAAGAAAAGTGTATTTGGGCCAATATATATAATATACATATAGTATAAAACTGTGTGTGAGCGTCTAATCTGCAGGTAAGAAACCATCACTAGTGTTCTATCTTTAGTTATAGTTAGACTCAAACTGTTAAATGATATATAAAGCAGGTGGATTTTAAGATTTATCTCAGCAGCTGTGGCCGATGGCCCAAAACGTTTCAACTTCCTGCTCTGATTAACACACACACACACACACACACACACACACACACACACACACACACACACACACACAAGAAGTAAGCTGCTTCAAAGACCTGAGTGATCAGATTACCTGTTAGCATTAGCATATTAGCCCTGGAGCACTGGGTAGGACGGCCTCAGAAGCCTACCTAATATCATTTAGCTTTTTAGCATTAGCATATTAGTGAGGGCGCTAAGAGGTGTGCAGCACTGATACGGAGAGATGACATTGAGGTTTGACATTGAGAGTGTGTGTGTGTGTGTGTGTGTGTGTGTGTGTGTGTGTGTGTGTTTGTGTCGAGCTGCGCTGATCAGAGGCTCTCACACACACACACACACACACACACACACACACACACACACAGCAGACAGGCTCAGGGTTGATGAGACATGATCTGATCAAAGAGTCTTTGTAATAATGATGATCAAATTGTCTCCATTCAGACAGAAGCCGAGAGAAACTATACGGCTGTATTCCCCGTGTGTGTGTGTGTGTGTGTGTGTGTGTGTGTGTGTGTGTGTGTGTGTGTGTGTGTGTGTCTGTGTGTCTGTGTGTGTGTTTGTGTGTGTGTTTCCTCACCCTCTCTCTTTTTTCCTGCATACCCCTTTTTATATGAAGCAATAAAACGCAGTTCTCTCTCCTCCCTTCCTTCCTCCCTCTCTTCCCTTCTCGTATTGCATCCCTCCCTCCATCCCTCTCTTTCTCTTTTTATCTCCCATCCTCTTCGTTCTTCTGTCTTTCCGTCACCTTCAATCCCTCGTCTCTTTTCCCTCCCACACTTCCTCTCCAATATAATTTGTCTTCCTCTCTTCTTCTCCCTCTACACGTGACAAATAAACGACACGAAAAGACAAAATACTCGCCCGTCTAGGGCCTTTATTGTGAAAGGTACGAACAGAAGGAGTGGATCTGGTCTGCGCTGCCTTTGTCAAGGTTGAATGGAGTAATAAAGTTTTGCCATTTTGTTATGTTTGTTGTTTCATAAATATACAGGTGGAGCTCAACTCTCTTGCACAACGTGATTGGTTGATGACTTTATTAGCGTTGCAAAAGCTCAGAAAAATCAACCTTTTTCCAGGTTCATTTTGTTGTGGTAGAGTTTTCATATATTCCCAAAAATATAATGACGTGCAAATGAATTGCAAATTGAAACTGATATCAACCCCTTAATCCAACTCAATGCTAGAGATAAAGGGATTGGGATTATTAACACCATTCTAGTGACTGAATCTAAATCAGTAGTCCCTCACTTGTTACTGAAACCAGTAATCACGTAAGAACAGAACAGCTGAGACTCAACAGATCAACAGTTTGTTGTTTATCAAACCACAGAAGAAGAGATTCAGCTGGTTTTTTTCTGTTGAATCGACGTTTCGGTGCGTTTTCACACATAATCTGCATTTCCAGATTAAGTCAGTTTGCTGTGGAGATAGTCGTAGACCCCCCCCCCTCAACTCTCCCCCTCCCTCTCCCTCACACCTCTTTATCCCCCCCCCCTTGTGTTGCCACCAATAGTGTGTTGCTGCTGGTAATGGGATTCAAAGGCCTGGATCGCCCATCAGACCCAATCAATAGGCCTTTCATTGGCCGCCATCTCTCAGCGCCTTACAAAGAGCAGCCTGTGTGTGTGTGTGTGTGTGTGTGTGTGTGTGTGTGTGTGTGTGTGTGTGTGTGTGTGTGTGTGTGTGTGTGTGTGTGTGTGTGTGTGTGTGTGTGTGTGTGTGTGTGTGTTTGCATCCTCTCGCCTCACTGATCTCCCCGGGGTTCCGGAAAGACCTGTGCTTATTCGCTCCACGCGCCCTAAAACACACATATAGACACTCACACTCACACACACACACACACACACACACACACACACACACACACACACACACACGCCAGCTGGACCAAATATTCAATTGGGAGAGCAGCTCCACTCCACCCACTGCTGCCCTGGAGCTGTGTGTTTATGTGTGTGTGCGTGTGCGTGTGCGTGTGTGTGTTTATGTGTGTGTGCGTGTGCATGTGTGCAAGAGAAAGCAATATAGAGAAAGAGAGAGAGAGTAACAGAGTGTGTGAGTATGTGTGAGAGAAAATAAAGAAAAAACAAGACAGAAGGAAAGAAAGAGCAACGTTGTCTTTTGAAAAATGACATTTGTTTAAACTACTTTGCATAACTAAAGCGTGATTAAAGGATAAGTCTGGAGATATTTGATTTTTCTTTTTGTCAACAAATCGCATGAAAACCAACAGCGAATGTATCACTAAGTATGTGTGTGTGTGTGTGTGTGTGTGTGTGTGTGTCTCATAGAGCTCCATTAAAACTCATCAATGAGCCTCACTGTTGTTCCTACATAATCATCATTAGCACACTGTAGTTTATTTTGACTCAATACCACATAAGATACTCACTAAAGCACTAAATGTGGATTAATCCGCCGCTGAAAATAGTCCCTTACAGATGCACTCTTTCCTCCTGTCTGATAACAACTACAATGAAAAAAGTGAAACTATATATTCTTACAAATCTGCAACAACTATTCTATTAGTTGATCAACAAAATCGGGTACCATATTAGGACTGTGGAGGAGTGAGGTAGAGACGCCGTATACGTCTCTGGTGTGGACCTGTCAATCAGTGTGTAGCCCCGCCCTAAAGCATCCCCTGCTTTATGGTCTGTTTGACTCTAAATGGAGCATCATTTACTAAATGAACATCATGCTGTATTGAAGAAGACTTGAAACTAGAGATTGAGACCATAAACTCATGTTTACAATGTTTACTGAGGGAATAAATCAAGAGAGAAGTAGAGTCATTTTCTCATAGACTTCTATACAACCAGAGGAGTCGCCCCCTGGTGGACAGCAGAGAGAATGCAGCTTTAACACATGAAGCATTGTTTCATCGGCAGATCCGGAGCTCTGACAATAACAGAGAAAGACTTTATATCTCTAAATAGACAATAGTTGTTTGATGAGATATTGATGATCGGAATGTTGAATAGTTTAACTTTAAGTGTTTATTCCTCTCCGTCTTTAGTGCAGTATGAAGATGTCACACTTCCTGAATTGGAAAACCATCGACAGTGATCATAATCTAGTCAGCAGTTCCATTTCCTCAGAAATGACCTTGGTAAAACAGACGAGTTAAATGTAAACACATTTTGTTAAATGATAGAAAGACAAAGAGGAAACCTGGCTCTCTACAGCAATCAACAAAGAACACACACACACACAATTACACACCAAAACAGACACTAATAACTACAAAGTGTGAGTGTGACTATCGACACGGACACACGCACACAGAGCCGGTTAGCTAACAGCGCTATCGACGGCGGTTCAAAGTCCTATTAGCGATGCTTTTTCATCCTCTTTTTGCTTTATTTAACGAGACGCGGCAATTAAGAGCCGGGGATTCTAATTGAAGCTAACCGCCGCTAACGTTAGCGCTGCTGGCACCCACAACAAAGTCAACACGTGTAAACAAACCAACAAACAAACATACAGCAGGAATAAATATTTAGAGAGGACAAACCGGTGTGTGTGTGTGTGTGTGTGTGTGTGTGGTGTGTGTGTGTGTGTGTGTGTGTGTGTGTGTGCGTGATTCTGTTCTTCAGGGACGGATATGGAGATGCTGATTTGGAAATCTGTCTAGGAACATGCAAATGTATGCAAATAGCAACTGTGTGTGTGTGTGAGTGTATAAAACACATGACTACTGTTGTGCATATACGTTTGTTTGCATTTGTTCGCTTCTATGCAAATACAATCGGTTTGTTTGTCTTACTGTGTGTGTGTGTGTGTGTGTGTGTGTGTGTGTGTGTGTGTGTGTGTGTGTGTGTGTGTGTGTGTGCGTACAAACTGAGCATTGCGCATCAGTTGGTTTTAACATTCATACGTGATGTCTGTGTGTGTGTGTGTGTGTGTGTGTGTTGGTGTGTGAAGCCCATATGTTTGCCATAAAGAGAGTGAGTAATCGCCAAAGTGCTTCTTGTCTGTGTGTGTGTGTGTGTGTGTGTGTGTGTGTGTGTGTGTGTGTGTGTGTGTGTGTGTGTGTGTGTGTGTGTGTGTGTGACGCATCACTCATTGATCTATAGGCGCTCGGTTGTTTTAAAGGACGTGTGTGTAAATTAGAGAAACACAGGGACAGTTATTTGATTTTTTTTGTAGAATAAACAAAGGGAAGATGGAAGACGGAGAGATAAATAAAGGAATGAAAAAAAGGAGAGCAGATGGTGAGAAAATAACAAACATAAAATGGCAGGAGAGAGAGAAACAGCGACGGTGAAACAGACGGAGGAGGAGAAAGAGACGCAGATGAAAAACAAATTGGAACAAAAGAAGAGAAATCAGGATGAAAGCAGCAAAGATGAAATGAGATTCAGTCTGTGTTTGTCACTTTAGCTCGGTGATATGTCCCCATCATCATCATCATCATCATCATCATCATCTGCAGGACGCAGTAACCTCTGACCTTTGACAACACACTAACAATATATATATAACACACAGCATTGAAAGACGTTCTGAAAGGTGAGTTTTTGATTTGGACTTGTTGATGCAGTCTGAGTGTTCGGGAGACGGTTCCAGATGGAGGTGGCTGATTGGTGGAGGTTTGGGGGAGGAGTTTGGAGGTGGAGGTTTGGGGGTTTGGTAAAGGTCATAGGAGGCCTGGTTACTGTGAGTGAGGAGCAGGATGTTGAGAGTCGGTGAGTTCTGGACGTACTGGTGTTTATTTCGTTATAAATGATGCTGCAGAAGTCATTTCTAGATGTGATGAAGGCCAGGCTGTTCTCTTACATCGAAAATATAGGTACTACAATTCGTAGATATACCATAAAATCAATCATGAACAAGGAAGGAAAAGACCGTAAAAGACCCACACAGGGTATTCAGGAGGGGAGGAGATAGGTCAGGGTTACGGTCTTGTTTGGTCCCTGTGTGAAACTAGAAGTCAACGTTGATATTTTTGTTTCGTAACTTTCGTACTAAAGTAACGTCACTTCTGTAGTTATTCTAACCCAAACCATGACCTTTTCCTAAACCTAACTAAAAGTCTTAGTATTTCTAAGACTTTTGTAAGATTGATTTAAGACATTTTAATACCATTTATAGCCTCATTTTAGATGGACCTGTTCTAAAGGTTCTGCAGGAACCCTGTAGTAACACTGTTACTTCTAGTGGAGAACCTGCATGACTGTTTTAAATAAAGAGTCAACGTTCAAACAGGAGAGATTGGCAGGTGGAATGTGTGTGTGTGTGTGTGTGTGTGTGTGTGTGTGTGTGTGTGTGTGTGCGTGTGTGTGTGTGTGTGTGTGTGTGTGTGTGTGTGTGTGTGTGTGTGTGTGTGTGTGTGTGTGTGTGTGTGTGTGTGTGTGTGTGTGTTCTCACCAGGTGTGTGTCCAGGTACGCCCTCAGGCTGTCCAGCTCCTGTCTGGGCTGCGTCCAGTTCTCTGTGCTGTTCAACGCCTCCTGCAGCCACGAGATGAACCCGTCCAACTGCTGCACGAAACACTGGGGACGAGAGAGGTAGAGGGACAGAGAGAGAGAGGGAATTTAGTCAGATGTATTAAAAAATATATAATAATATTTGCATGAATTAAAGAAGAGCCTGCTGGAGTCACATCAAAACAACACAGAAAACACAGAGAGGATGGAGAGAATGAGAAGAAGAAGAATACAAATGAAAAACTAAAAGAATTCCAACAGGTAAAAGCATTCAACAGGAGGGAGAAAGAAACAGATTGGAAGGAGGAGATGGTGATGAGAGGAGGAAGAGAGGAGAGGATGAAGGAGAGGAGGAGAGCAGAGGAAAGGAGAGAATAAAGGAGAGGAGAGGAGAAGATGATGAGAGGATGAACGAGAGGAGACAAGATGAGAGGATGAAGGAGGAGAGATGAATGAAGGATGAAGGAGGATGAAGAGAGGAGAGGAAAGGAGAGAATAAAGGAGAGGAGAGGAGATGATGAGAGGATGAACGAGAGGAGACATGATAAGAGGAGAGGATGAAGGACAGGAGGAGATGATGATGAGAGGATGAAGGAGAGTAGAGGAGAGGAGAGAGAATGAAGGAGAGGAGAGGATGATGAGAGGATGAAGGAGAGTAGAGGAGAGGAGAATAGAGTCTGATGAGAGGAGGAGAGGAGGAGAGATGGAGAGAGCGGCTGGATGGTGTTTCCGTGTTTCAGAGTTGATTCCAGATGAATTAATTCAAGGACAGAAAAAAGAACAAAAAAAACGAGACCCGCAGGACGAAACAGGTAAAACACACATTAGGACGAACACAGAGGGATGATGGGAAAAAAGAAAGAGAGAGCCGGAGATAGTAGCGAGGATGAGGGAGAAAAGTGGAAAAACAAAGAAAAAGAGAGAGAGAGAATGTGTCATTGAAAAATAAAAAATATGAAGATTTACAACAATAAACCCCCCAAAAAATACCCAAAGTAAAGAGAGCGGAAGTTGAGGTGGTAAGAGACGGTAAAAAGAGACGAAAAGAAATAGGAGAAGCAAATGAGATGGGAGGAAAAACATAAAACAGAGGGAAATGGATGGGAAAGGTTGAGACATAACAAGAGACAGAAAGGAAAGACGAAGAACATCTGACTGAGAGAAAGAAAAGGGGGAGAAAGAGAGACACTGAGATGAAGAGAGATAAATGACACAAGGAGTTAAACTTGGTGTCTACATCGCTGGCAGGTCACCCTTTCCTAAGATTGTGCAGAAAGAAAAGAAGAAGAAGAAGAAGAAGAAGAAGAAGAAGAAGAAGAAGAAGAAGAAGAAGAAGAAGAAGAAGAAGAAGAAGAAGAAGAGACAACGGAGGAAGAGAAGAAGAAGAAGAAGAAGAAGAAGAAGAAGAAGAAGAAGAAGAAGAAGAAGAAGAAGAAGAAGAAGAAGAAGAAGAAGAAGAGACAACAGAGGAAGAGAAGAAGAAGAAGAAGAAGAAGAGAGACAACGGAGGGAGAGAAGAAGAGTGCTCGTTGCTTGGTGGACAGCTACTGCCATCTACTGGCTGAGACCGGCTTTAGGAGCTCAGAACTGAAACGTCTCCACCTTAAACTCACTTATGTGACTAAAAGAGAAACGCTTCAGAAAAGATTTAAAGTTCTGTTGTAAAAGATAAACACATGAGCGAAAACTCATGATCTCTTTTTCTGGTGTAAAATGTTGGGAGAAGCACTAGAAGAGGAGGAGAATCCAGGTGAAATAGAATCTGATCCAGTATTGATTTGTGTCTTTAAAGCCACTTCACTCCTGAAGAGGAGCAGAGGAGACGGCTTAACGGAGGAGTTTAGAGCTGCAGTCGTGAAGGAGAGATGGAGGTGAAGAAGAAGAAGAAGAAGAAAGAAAAGAAAATGAGAGTTTAAACTGTCGCTGGTGACAGGGAGGTGAGAGGAGTAAACACTTGAAGAGAAGATCAGATAAAGTGTTATTTAAGAGACGAAACAAAAGAGATTAAAGAGGTTTAAGAGGAGCAGGAGGTTCAAAGACTGTTTGATTCTTCAAGAAACCAACGGAGGAGAAAACAAATGCTATTTACTGTCCTGCAAAACTACAAATGTGAACACTTAAAATATAAAAAGAAGATTAGCAGCAGCCCTTTTCTCATCGTGAGGTTATACATTTTGATTCAGACACAACATAGACATAAGAAAGCTTTAGAGGTACTGACAGATTATTAAAAAAGATTAATAAAAAAAGCATTCTTAGAAACAAACATACTCCAGCCAGGATTTCATTATTTCTAATCAGAATGAATAAATGTTTTTAATGAATGTATCAGATGCAAAATGTTCATACTGATATCTGTTATGGGTATTTCTGAAAATAATTTAACCTAATTTTTAGTTCAATATTCCTATTTTTATTGCAATCATTAACTGCAGAAACAAACACAATAACGTGCATGTCTACGTTTGTTCAGGTACTTTTTGCTGATCAGGTGCAATTCGGCTGAAACTGATTGAATGTTTCACTACTTTGTCTTTGCTCAAGAAAAGAGTCATAATTCACAATCTGATGGACGTTAATATAGGTTGTTTTTTTAGGAATTTAATTTAGTCAAGCTTAAAAATAAATCTTGATGGACAGTGTTTGTCTGATGTAGAACATTTAATGTTAAGACGTCGGCCATATTGCCCAGAAAAATGTTTTGTTGCAGCTTTCTTTGTTTTTGATTTACTTTGAAATAGTAGAGAGCCGACAATAAGACAAAGAAATAGCTCCAGAAACATGTCGACAAATAAAAAAATGGGGAGAAATCAAGTAAAATAAATGGAATGCATTAAGCAAATAGGAGGCATTTTTTAATAATGAATGAATTAAAGTAAAATAAGTAAAGCTTAAAGCTTCTTCTTCTATGGTTTCAGTTGGAGACGCCTCCACAGAGGAGAACTCTACGAACACATTCACACAAAGGTCAGAGAGGAGCTGCAGCCTGACTTCATGTAGTCTGGATTCAATCCAGCCCCCTTTAAAGAGACCCGGAGAGGAGATCTACATAAAGCTGAAGACTTGTACAGCAAATCCATTCTCTGCAGTCAGACCTCAAACGTCTCGTCTGAATAACAAGTGTAACTGTGACTGCAGATCATCAAGGAGACGCTCCTGATATTTTATACATCCGCCGTTGTTTTCCTATCTCAGGCTGAGAGCTATCTGGAAAACTAATGGCGGAGTGAAGGAGGCGGCGAGAAGGTAAATCTGATGGAAATTACTTTGCCGCATGTGTGCATCCATCCTTTCACCTCGCCTACAAATCGCTGCATCGAATCCGTACGTGTGTGTGTGTGTGTGTGTGTGTGTGTGTGTGTGTGTCTTCATATGGGGATGATAAAACGTGTGTGTTTGTTTGTGCACACCTTATATGATTCAGAGGTGTGTGTGTGTGTGTGTGTGTGTGTGTGTGTGTGTGTGTGTGTGTGTGTGTGTGTGTGTGTGTGTGTGTGTGTGTGTGTGTGTGTGTGTGTGTGTGTGTGTGTGTGTGTGGAAACCTTGACCGATTGAGCGGCAGTATGTTAATTACAACCGTGACCCTTAAAAAAAAACATCAATATGACTCCGTCCATCTCTCCGCCGCTCGTTAGGGAGGAGAGATGGAAATCAAAAGTATTGATGAGACGGGAGGAGGAGGAGGAGGAGGAGGAGGAGGAGGAGAGGAGAGGAGGAGGAGAAACGTTGGTGAATGAGGGAGAAGAAGAGGAGGCCAGAGGAGGAAGAGGATGTAGGAGTGAACAGCAGCGTTTGGTTCTGGATAAATAGCGACCAGCATGCACTGGGGCGGCTCGTGGTCGCTTTGATGTCTCTAAACCAGTGAGGCTCCTGAGGGGCAGAACGGCATTCTGGGAGCTGACCGGTTTGGGCTCTGATGATTAACACGTCAGAGGTCAGAGGTCAGAGGTCGGACAAACACGATGTACAGATGTTACTGCTGTTATCATATAAAGATGAAATACCTGAACTTCAATGACAGGATTCATATTTTTACGTTAAGGGTTTACGTTTCGGCCGATATATCGCTGCAAAATAACAAAAATTCAAATAAACGTCAAAAATGTTGTCCAAACTAAATACATTTACTAAAGTGCTGTTCTTATGTTCACTTTTGAGGAACTTGTACTTCAGTATTTCCATTTAATCTACTTTATTCTTCTCTATAATGTATAGGCAAATGTACTTGTTACAACATAACATTTGTCTTACTACTTAAGTTACTGTGCAAAGTTAGATAAATATCACAAGATAAAATATTGTATATTATAAAATGAGCTTAAATGCAGGATTTCTACTTTCTGATGAGAGTTTCTGAAAGTGTTTATTCCTGTCACAGACGTCCGCTGTATTCTGTCCAGTTCATACATATTACATGACAGAGACCTCGTTATCATGCTAGCTGCTAGCTGTGAGCTAATGAACTGCTTGGGGTCTGTTGGTTTTGATGGAAAATGTGAACAGTATTTGGATGATTGAAGCACCTGGTGAAGGTAGAGACCAGAACCAGCATCTTAAAATGATGAATTTTCTCTGCAGAATTCCACAAACCTTGCGTCGAGGATTGAGTTGAGGCGGCTAATTTTCACGGCATGCGAGCAAAGTTATTGGTTTTGACTACGTGAACATTGTACGCTGATCGGCCGAAACGAAAGAACTGGAGGGAGGAAGAGTTTGATTAAAAATTCATTAAAATTATCTTTAATAGAAAACATGGAACCTGTGCAGCTGACAGGACTGCAGCCTCCCAAAACCACATTTATAGTTCCCGCTTTCATTTATTTATTTATAATCTTGAAACTTAAACTTGCTTCTCATGAAAATCCGAAGGAAGAAGTCTAAAGAGAGTGATGAAAAGATGAAGGATGGAGAGAAGGAAATAAAGAGGGAGAAGGAGACAAGGCCGCCTGTCACACCTGACTGCGTCCCTGAGATCGTCCCTGGGAGACCCCTCCGCCACCAGCTGTCTGTTGCCGTCGGGAAAGAGTCGTCTCGGCGATGTTTAACATATTAATATGTGGACTGTTTACACACACACACATACACACACACACACACACAAACACACATACACACAAACACACACGCACACACACACACACACACACACACACACACACACACACACACACACTACAGCGACCTGTCAGCTAGCCAGCATGTCTTTCTCTTTTGGTTGTTTATTCACTTTACCTCTGACAGAACGTCTCTGTACCAGACTTGCATTGCAGAAGCATCCGTTTAAACAACTTGTTTTAATTATTTAAAAAAAGAACCTCAGCAGGTTTGAATATGAATTTTATCTGAATTTGATATGGTTCTTTTTAACATCATATTCTGTTTGTATATTCTGAATAAAGTCTGACTCTAAATGGATCATTTTCATGTATAAACATGTGTGCTATGTTGATTTTATTCATGTTTTAGTCCTCTACGAAAAGAGTTACGTCAACGTTGGACTCGCTGATGATGAAGATGAAGAATGAGACATCGAATCATTTAACGTTCATCTGAATATGAACGGCTGCATGTGAACGGGAATATTAGTGGAATATTCATTTTCATCAGCCATGTAAGCAGCTTATTAGGAATATTGTCTCTTTATTAATTCATGTAAACGTAGTCACTGTCTTGTATTTTACTATTTACGCTGCATGAAGCTCCTGTTTACCATAATTGCAGTGTTTTGCATGTAACATGTCACTTTATAGATAATTTACCAACATTTTTTAAAACAAAAATATCTTGAATATCTTGAATCTATGTTTTTTATGAGCTTACCTCATATTTTTGCAATTTCTAATCAGATATAAGAGGGTTCATCGTGAATTTAGCTACTCAGTAAATAAAGTTTAAACATTTTGGACTCAACTGTCTGAAAACAAACTTCTCGGATCTCAACATGCAGCCTGAGAGCTTTAACTGTCCTTAACCTGTTCATCTATAGAAACACAAAGCAGAGAATAACACCCTCCTCCTCCTCCTCCTCCTCCTCCTCCTCCTCCCCCGTCTCTCTTATTTTCCTATCCTCTCTGCTGTCGGTGGGCGTCCCTGCCCCCCCGCCGGGCCAATCAGGCGAGTGTTGATCCGAGTCTGTTGTCTGTCTGTCTCCAGCTGCTCTCAGATAGGCCGGCGTGCCGCAGAGCCGCCGAGCAAACAGACACCTCACACTGAGGACGCCAGACAGCACACACACCATGTGATCACATGACGCGTAGGACACTTATCTAACTGATGGTCTCTCTCTCTCTCTCTCTCTTTAGTTTGGTTTTCAGGCCTTCACAATGCTCTTCAGGAGCCTCATCCCATACAGCTCAATTAGGAAACTTTGGGGTTGTGCGTATGTATATTTCCTGCGTCGCTCTCATAGAATTTTTATGAAACAAGCCGCGGTGTTTTGACGTGATGTGGACACAGATAATGAGACGGGATGAGGAGGAGGTCAAGGTCAGAGGAGGGAGAGGAAGTCTCGGGTTAAATATTCATGTTCAACAGCAGCGTGAAGAAAGAAGAGACAGAAAGAGAGGGAGAGGAGAAAATAAGAAATACGTACTACAAAATAAAAAGTTATGTTTTATAAAGTATGTTTGTGTCTGTTTGACGGGTGAGTTTTTTTCTGTAAGTCGACAACAAAAAGGTCGGAATGGACGAACGGGTCAAACTTTCACCCAGGAGGCCACTGTACATGTCCTGAGTAAATCTGAAATTCATTTTTTACTTGTTTTAATCACAGACTATTAATTAATTAATTTCTTTACTGTAATATTTATAATATATATATATAGCCAGTCAGCTATATATATATATATATATATATATAAGTGAACGTAGTCATTCTAACGTCACCCATTGGTTCGTGGACTGTAATTTTAATGCTTTGAGTTCGGTGATTTTGCCAGTGAACAGGAAGCGACCATATTAGGACGTAGAGACGCCGTATACGTCTCTGGTGTCGACCTGTCAATCAGTGTGTAGCCCCGCCCTAAAGCATCCCCTGCTTTATGGTCTGTTTGACTCTAAATGGAGCATCATTTACTAAATGAACATCATGCTGTATTGAAGAAGACTTGAAACTAGAGATTGAGACCATAAACTCATGTTTACAATGTTTACTGAGGGAATAAATCAAGAGAGAAGTAGAGTCATTTTCTCATAGACTTCTATACAACCAGAGGAGTCGCCCCCTGGTGGACAGAGAGAGAATGCAGCTTTAACACATGAAGCTTTGACTTCACTCTTCAGAACCGGAGGTTGGTTTAAACATTAAGTTTAGTGTTATATAAGAGATTTAAAGTAATTTAAATTAATTTAAATATGAATATCTCAAGATCTGGACAGATAAAACCCCACATACCTAAATGGTTGGATAAGCTTTTAAGAATAATTTAAACCTTGAGACATTTAGAACATGATTCAAAATCCAGACTGAACGTACAGTACATTTTACTTGGTGTAAAGAACAGAATCACTGAGTATTTATGTGATTAGATGAGCTTCAGTTCAGGTGAACATCTAAATCAAGTCCACGTCAGGCTTCATTTCCGGTCTTTCCCTCCCAGTAGAAAGAAGAACCTGGACGTCTGAAACCTTTCCTGATTTATTCTATTCTACAGCTCGGATATGAGACTCTCGTCCACTCTAATCAAATCCTCTCCACTTCAACAACAACCAGGACCGAGTCCTTCTCCCAGACCAGACCACACTCCTGGACAGATTTGATTCATTTGCTGCTCCGACACTGATCTCTCTCTCTCTCTCTGTCACTCTCTCTCTGTCTCTCTGTCTCTCTCTCTCTCTCTCTCTCTCTCTCTCTCTCTCTCTCTCTCTCTCTCTCTCTGTCACTCTCTGTCACTCTCTCTCTGTCTCTCTCTTCTCTCTCTCGCTCCCTCTCTCTTCTGTTTTACTCCTCCGCTGTATTCAGCAGAGACTCTCTCTCTCTCCACGGAGAGACAGAATGTCATCCTCCACACTGAGACTCTTCTCTTCACTTCCTCAATTAGGCAGCTCATCCATCGCCATGATTACATGCTGCTAATTAAGCAGCTAATCAGCTAATTACCCAGGAGCAGAGAGGAACGACGACGAGTGTGTGTGTGTGTGTGTGTGTGTGTGTGTGTGTGTGTGTGTGTGTGTGTGTGTGTGTGTGTGTGTGTGTGTGTGTGTGTGTGTGTGTGGTTAACTCGAGGTGTCATGTGAGAGCCAGCAGAGCATAATTCACAGTAGTTTTTTATGCGTTTAGTTTTATATTTTAGGACTTTTGGGAGTTTTTCTGTAATCTTTTGGGAATAAATATTTTACAAGAGAGCAATTAAAGAGTCTTTTCGGCTCATAATCTGCAACATGCATACCTTTTTTTTTAATCAAATCCAGCCTCAATACTTTACATGTTGGCATTGTGCCGGAGCTCACATGAGCCAGAGGGGGTCTGAATGATTCAGGGCCCTGAACGTGTCGGGGATTATGGATACTGATTGTGTGTGAGGCGTTCAGGGGCACGCCGCGAGGGTCAGTGCGAACAAGTCTACCAGCATCCGAGTAATCAGAGACACTGCTTCTATCAGCTTGTAGTTGGAACCCAGAGATGTTTCTGCATTTTCTACTTAATGTATCTGTGTGCACAATGTATACATGTGGGTGTGGCTTCTATTTGTTTTCAAGCATTCTGATTTGAAGACGGTCCAAAGTAGCGCCGAGACATCGTTGTTATTGAACGGGGCAGGCGTTGCAACAATAACTCTGGTTTCCTTGGTTAAATTGATATCATGGAGACACAATGAGGTGCTTTGATATTTAATAAATAATGGATTCTTCTTATTTTCATCAGGACATCTCAAAATGTTTTATCTCCTACTCTATGGAAAGGTGTTGCCTTAAAAAAAGGGGAGTTAAATGATCCCCAATATGAGGCTTTAACGAGGAGGAACAGGAAGTCCACTTAGCTTGGATTCTCTTTCTGTTCGTCAGCTTCAAAAAGCGAGGGGACAGCTTTGACATTTCATCAGTCAAATCATCATTAATTATGAATATTAATGTGGCCTATCCCATTTGAATTTGAGGAATATGGAGGACAGGACTTTGACGAGGGGATCAAACTCACGACCTTCTGGGGTCACTGATCAGCCGGCTCCAAGGACGTCCGCTCACAGATCCTCAGATTGATCGTGGCGTGTGTCCCCCTCCTCTGATGATCTTATTGCAGCGCTGTGGTTCAGTCTGACCCGGATCACACCTGATCAGTCAGATATGCTGAACTTTATTGATCCCCGAGGGGAGAAAACCGGAGCGTTGGAGCGGGGAAGTGAAACGTTGCTCGGGGAGTAAAGAATATTCAGAATTACAATATTAAAGCAATAAAAGAGAGAGAGAGTGAAATAAACGTGAATAAAATAAAACAATAAAAAAAATTAGAGGAGGCTGCAGAGCTTCTTTATAGCGATAATTAAAGGAGCAGCCACGAGGAGGACGGATCCCCAGAGCTATTGACATTTCGCCATATTCAATATGACAGATATGACTGATTAGTTCACCGGGCAGCCTCATCAATAATCCGCCTGCCAATCAAACGTGACCTTTAGAGGGGAGGTGATGAATTAACGGGGCCACGGGACGATCCGATACCGGAACCCACCAATCCATCACGGCGGCCGCGGTGACGGGGGGGGTTTGGGTTCGACTCGTCAGGATGACAAGAGCAGGGCTTTGTGCTGCAGAAACATGCTAATGCAGCTAACGCTATGGAGGTGTCATCTCCTGACGCCTGTCAGCATCATGGTTCATACCGACATCAGCTTCTTTTGACCTTGACGGAGAATGACCTCTAAACTTAACCAAGTATGTTTCTGTGTCAAAAGTAAGGATGGGTATCGTTAGGATTTTATTGATTCTAGAACTCTGATTGGTTCTTTTTGTTTATATTGTGAGGAAAAAAGGACAATTAGTTAATTAGTTTCTTTAAACAAATAGTCTTTCTTGAGCAGCGACACAAGAAGTTCCAAAACCTTTAAAATACACTCTCAGCTAAACAATAAGCAACGTGATGTTTATTTTGAAAAGACCGTATTCATGCAAAGAGCAGGAATTGACAAGTGCTGTAGGAAAACATACAAATAATGAGGAGCAACTTTACATAAGATAACACTTTGTGGTCTAAGGAGCGGCTCTAAAACCTTGGATAAAGAGATTTGATTTCCTACAATTCTTCACAATAAAAGTCTCCTGTTATCATTGCTGCTTGCTCTTTTTCCCTGCAGTATAAGTAGACCTGTTTTGTTGAGGATTAGCCGCTAACAAAGCTCCGGTAATTTAAATTCTTCACTTGTTTTGGTATTTAAAAACGTTTAGTTTGAAGGAGCAGAATCAGGGTTTTCCTCCTTTTGCTCCTGTGTGGTGTGAAGATGATGGAGACCTACGTTTTATAAATTGTTCTGCTTGGTTCCACATGTTGTCCACCCCTCACTGGGATCTGAACTCAATGCGAGCCAGGCCTCCTTGATAGCGGTCTGGTTGATCGGATCCTCAATGAGAGCCAGATCCAACCTCGGAACGTAAAGACTTCACAATCAACCATCGGACCACAAAGGTTTCATTGAACAGAAAAGTGTCGCTTTCAAACTTTGAGGTTTGGTTTGGAGGGCGTTTTCTTTGTAGAAGAGGCAGACTACCTGACTTACAGACAGACAGACAGACAGACAGACAGACAGACAGACAGACAGACAGACAGACAGACAGACAGACAGACAGACAGACAGACAGACAGACAGACAGACAGACAGACAGACAGACAGACAGACAGACAGACGGACGGACTGATGGACAGACAGACAGACAGGCCTTCTGTCCGTACCTCTATCTTCCTCCAGATGGCGGGGTCGTTGTCCTGACTCTGGATGTCCTCCAGCAGCTGCTGCACCAGGGAAGCACCTCCACGAATGTCCACCAGGGGCGCCGTCGGCCTCAGGCGACGGTCCACAGACCTCCGGCCCTCATCGTCCTCAGACTGCAGGTCGCTCAACGGACCGGACTCCAGGCTGTCGTCCAATGAGGGAGCAAAGTCGCTGGAGGAGGCGGAGCTAAAGCGGCTGACCAGGTTTCGTCTGTAAGGAAGCTGGAGGGGGGGAGAGGGGAGAGGAAGAAGAAGAGGAGGAGGAGAGAGGAGGAAGAGGAGGAGGAGGAGGAGGAGGAGGAGGAGGAGGAGGAGGAGGAGGGAGGAGGAGGAGGAGGAAGAGGAGGAAGAGGAAGAGGAGGAGAGGGAGAGGAGGAGAGGGAGAGGAGGAGGAGTCATGAGAATATATTCTGGATTGACAAATGTTTTAATGTGAAAACATTCAAATATAACTCTTGTTTGTACCAGCGGAGGCAGAATAGAAGGCATGTCGTCCCCGCTCTCCCCTACGTCCCAGTCCGTCAAATCCCAGTCATCCACATCCTGCAAAGCATCCTGGGTAGAGTCACAGCCACCGGGCCTCTGCAGGAGAAACAATCAACAAAAACATCAGCGTTTGTTGTCTTTCTTCAGCTTTATACTGGATTTATGTGTAAATATTATGTGCATTCATGTTCTCAGGTTAAGATGAAGAGTTTTCTTATGGTTTCTGATCAGATGCAGAAATAAGAAAGTGAAACTAAACTCACGGGGATGGACTGAGCCAGACTCTCCAGCTTCATAGCGAGCATCTCCGTCTTACGGAGCTGAGCGGGGAGGGCCAGGAACTCCTCGGACCCGTACCAGTGCTCCCTGTCTGGGCTGGACCTGGAGGACACCTGAGCGCCCTGACGGAGGAGAGAATTATCGGATTAAAACAGAACAAAAGGCACTACAGATAGAAATGGATTAAAACTTTACAAAGTCAAACTATCATGTCACTACTATGGCAACAAATAAGTGGAATTATCCAACGTCAAGTACTTGATCAAAGCACCATTTCCTAATTCTTGGCCTGAAAGACTTAATGTCCTTCCTTTATTTAGAGAAATGAACTACAGCATTAGGGCTGCACTGAAAATGTTAACAGAACTTTGGAATCTATTCTCTCTAATGCTAATTCTATTCCTTCTTTGGAAGATTAGCACAATATATTTAGTCATTTTAAAGAGCAAATGGAACTATGTTCATAGGATTGGGGAATGCAACTGGTTGTGTAGCACTTTGTGATTCAAAATTCTTTCCATATGTGTGCTTTGTGTGTTTTGTGTCTGTGTGAACATTGCTCTGGTGTTGGGGAGGTGGGAGGGTCTGCTTGTAAACTCTATATTTGTGTGTTGTATAAACATATTTAACATACATACATGTTGTACTTTGGATGCATGTTATGTGTTGTCAACCCAATAAAGAACATTTAAGACATTCATCTCCATTCAATTCTGGAATAGTTTGCTGAACTTCTTGCATTTTTTTGTTGTCCCTTCCACAGTAACAATACGTTAACCAATATTCATTCATTCAAGTGCTTTGTATTGACCATTTATGGATAATTGAGGGCAGAATATGAGGCTCGTCAATGTGCAACACATTTTCAGGTTGTTTGTGATTTTAAAAATTCTAATGCATGCAAGTCTGTGAGCACAGTTTTATTAATCCCATCATATTTTTGGCACACGGCATTTTTTAAATACTTTTAATAATGATGCACTTTAATTGTTAGTGCTTTAAAAAGGTAATCAAAGGCACTTTACATGGTAAAAACAGAAAGAGGAAAAGCGATAACAATATAAACAAAGATATAGATGAAATTATAACTGTAAAAAACAAAACAAAAAACAGCTTTACAGGTTTAAAGCAGATTCAGGTAGTTTTAATAACGTTTTAATAAAGGTTTTAATAAAATGAATAAATAAATGAGGCCCCTGATGTGGTCACTTGCAAGTTGAAAGCAGACTAAGTTTGTGAAAAGTTTCTAGTGTCGGAATTCTGGATGAGTTTGTGAACCAACTCTCACTAAACTCCCCTCCTTGACAACACCAATCACCGCTCACCTTCTGCTCTTGGCGCCTCACGATCCAGACCGCCGTCTTGCCGGGTCGCGGTCGGGGGTCGGACTCCTCTCCGGACGCCTCCAGGTCTGAGGAGAGGAACTGCTCCCTCATGGGGGAGGGCAACGAGGAGTCGGAGTCCCCCTCACTGTGTGCTAGTGTCTCCCTCTGCGTCCTCTCCATCTGTCTGGATATCTCATCCTGAGAGGAGGGGTCCTGTAGAGGCGGGGGCGTCGGCGGTCCGTCTGGCCTCAGATGAGTTCTTCTGGTCGGTCAGAGATCTCTGGATGCCCCGCTGAGAGCGTCCTAACTGCTTTGGGTTCACGAGGTTTCTCTGGAGGTTGAGTCCGTTCATGAGCTGTGAAGTTAAAGAGGATTCCAGTTAAGATGTGATGAGTGAAAATATCATAACAGGGCCTGTTGAAAGTCTCATCTAGGTGAAAGAATATAAAGGAAAGAACAGAAAACAAACCTCCAGACTCTCGTAGGACTGTGAAACATTTTCTGGGTAAACTGAGTCCAGCTCCAACCAGAACTTGGAGCGGTCTGGAGGATCCATAAGAGACGGGGTGCTCCGACTCATCTCGGCCTGGAACTGGAGCCCTGAGATCGGGCTGACCTTCCCCAGACCTCCCCTTGACTCCTCCATCCTAGTTCCTCCGTCCGAGAACAGAGCGGCTCTCTTGGGAAGAGACGGCTGCGTGGGCGACCCCTCGGTGCTGTGGCTAACGCCCTGCAGGGGGCGCTTCACACTTTCACCTTGGTTTGGGGTGCCGCACTGCATTGTGGGTATTACTGAGGGAGAATGGTTGAGGTTTGTGTTGAGGTCGGGTAGACTGTTGTGGTGTTCGAGGTTGGAGAGGCGGATTCCTTCGCCCTCCTCTGCTCCAGGTTCAGGATCTGGGCCTGGAGTTTGATCGAGGTCGTGGAGGGGGTCCTCCTCGCCGTCGGCGGGCTCAGATCGGGCCTCGGCCTCGTCACCGGGGCTGTAGTCGCTCAGCTCGAAGGCGGTGATGCCGCAGTCTAAAGAGAAGTAGTCCTGGCTGCAGCGAATGGTCAGCTGACCGCAGTCGTCCACCTCCGTCAGAGCGTCCAGGCGAGTCTGGAGAGGAAGAATGAATCATCATCATCTACAGGTTCAATAAAAGTCAAAACTGTTTTTAAAGATTGCAGTTCAGCAATTTTGCCGAAACCATCTTGGATTACGGCCGTCGCCATCTGGCTCACAAATGATTGCGTTCATATATGGACTGAGGAGGAGTGACGTAGAGACGCCGTACACGTCTCTGGTGTCGACCTGTCAATCAGTGTGTAGCCCCGCCCTAAAGCATCCCCTGCTTTATGGTCTGTTTGACTCTAAATGGAGCATCATTTACTAAATGAACATCATGCTGTATTGAAGAAGACTTGAAACTAGAGATTGAGACCATAAACTCATGTTTACAATGTTTACTGAGGGAATAAATCAAGAGAGAAGTAGAGTCATTTTCTCATAGACTTCTATACAACCAGAGGAGTCGCCCCCTGGTGGACAGCAGAGAGAATGCATTACATTACATTACATTACATTACAGTCATGTAGCAGACGCTTTTATCCAAAGCGACTTACAGGAAGTGTATTCAACATAGGTATTCAAGAGAACTACTAGAATGCAAGACCTGGGGCATGATGGGAAACATCTCGTTGGCTCTTGACAGCAAACTCCACCTTTTGCAGAAAATCCTATTTTTCCGTTTAATTAAAAAACATATCTTGTGTGGTAGTTAATATTAATAAAGCTTATTTAAATAATAAATGTCAAAATGAGCATGTGTGTCATCACCTGGTGCTGGTCCTCGCTGAAGGCCTGCAGGATGTCGGTCTGCCGGGTGTAGTTTCCGTTGGAGTCCTGTAAGCCCTGCAGCAGACGCTCCTTCAGGACCAGAACTGAGACTCTCAGCTGGTGCCACAGCAGCTGCACCGTCCTGAACCACAGGAGACAGAAACACCACCGGCTTTAAACAGCAGGTCCTCCATATTTAATATCAACGAATCAATTAGATATCAAACCGGTCTCATGTGGAACCGTGTTCAGTTTAACGGATCTCCAGTCTAAAAAGCACTGAAAGTTTAAATTTACAATTTGTTGGTTTATGTATTTATTCTATATTTCATGACTATTATTTGACGGCAGAAAGATATGATTTGTTTCCCCCATTATTTAACTTATAATGAAGTGCACTTATTTCAAACTTTGGCATGAATTCAAAGGACAAGTTGTTTTTTTCTATTGTTGTTGGTGTGATAATTATAAGAGTTGTAGTAAAAGCTTTGGAAATGATCTAAATGTATGGTACATGACTTGTAGACTGTGAAAGATATGTGACTTGAACATTTTATTAATATAAAAACAATGACTTGGTGTCATGAACCTTTCCACTATTGATTGTGGTACACACATCAATAAAGCATTCAAGCAAAAATATACAAAACAAAAAGTAATATGCGTTCCTAATAGCATAAAGAAGTCAAAGAGGTCCACAGGGGACAAATCAATTAAACCTGTAAAGTATCACAGGAGACATAGCTGAAATATAAATGTATGATATCATGAACACCATTTAGACAGATATCATCTTCTTCTATGTTGAGAGGACTCACCTGATGTCAACGATGATGTTGACGGAGTACGACAGCAGTTTCAGGGAGAACTCCGTCTCCAGCAGGGCATGAATCTGCTCCACATGGTCCGAGATGTCCTCACAGATGTCCTAAAGTCACACAAACACACACATCAACATTAGCTACATTACACACATATAAAAGCCCTCCTGATCCCAGTCACAGCAGAGAGGAAACCAGTATGAATCTCTGGGAACAAAAACATCCTCAGAGTGGAAACAAAAAGCAGAAGTGGCGACGACACGTCTCCAGTTTTAAACGTGAGTCAGTTTCATGAGGGATCAGTTCCAGGTTTATGTGTGAAAACATGTTGGTACCCCCTGATATTACTGAACTAAATTAAGATGCTTAAAACCACTCAGAGAGACAGACGGACAGGCAGACAGACAGACAGACAGCAGACAGACAGACGGACAGACAGACAGACAGACGGACAGACGGACTCCAGCAGAGAAGAAGCACTAAGAATACTTTTAAAAGTGCTGATTCTAACAAAACACACAACAAACAAACAGTCAGTGCTTTATTGTGATAATCAAAGTGTGATGAAATGATTACTAATGACAGAAAAAATATCCATCAATCAAACTTTATTCATAAAGCACCTTTCGAACACATCAAATGCACTTCAAAGTGGTTAACGAGCCATTGACAAAACAGTTAATTAAATAGTTAAAATAGTAAATAAATTGTAAAGTACAATAAAAATAAAGTTTTTTTAGAGTAAAATAGTTATAAAATTATAAAATAAGTATAAATAATAAAACAAAAAATATTATAAAACACCATAAAGAAGACTGAATATATGTTTTTTTTAGTTTACATTTAAAAATATCAATATATTCAGCTCCTCTCTATGTTAAATATGGGGAAATTATCCAATTAAAGGATTTTATTTGCTAAAATGAAAATGTATATATTAGCAGCATTTAGCCTAGCTCAGCACTAAATATAAAACATGTACAAATAGATGTGTACGGATTTAATGAGTGAGCTTTAGTTGTGTTAGGTGGTGTATTTTTTTATACTTTGGACAGAGCCAGGCTAGCAGTTTCCCCCCGCTTCCAGTCTTTATGCTAAGCTACGCTAACCACTTCCTGACTCCAACTTACTTTCTAAAATGTATCTTATAAAACTTTTATCTTTAGTATTTAACCTTCAACCTGCACTACATCTTGTTCTAAACATGAGCATATTCATATAATCTCACATTGCATTTATAAATCTCTTTGCACCTTTTCATTCTAAACATCATGAAGGTTTATTTTGTTTGTTTTGTCATAAAAGGACAAAGTGACATTGAAAATCCAGCAGAACAAGCAGAACCAGTGAGTGTAAAGAGACTAAAGTGAGTTAAACCGTGACCTTACTGTCGATGAACAGAACTAATCCAAACTAAAAATAGACGACCTTTTTAAAAAGCAGGTGACCTGGCTTCGAACCCTCGGCAGATACTTTATCTCCAACCTCCGGCCAGCTGAGTCACCGCGTGTCTCCATGGTGACACGCCCCGGATACAACACAACACAACACAACCCAACACCTCCCTCTCTGGATTCAAAACGCCGCCCGGCATGTGAGAATGCAGGTCACAAGAACGCTGCCAGCTTGGCGAGCGTTTGCGTGACCCGCTGAGCTCCGGTCCAAAATACACCTGTCACTACTGTAAGAGGGGCCTGAACATGACGCTGGCATGTAGACGGCTGAGAAAGACGGAGCGCTTCATGTCACCTGTGTGAGCTCAGCGCTCCGTGCACAGGTGTGTACTGTGTGTTCTGAATGAGCAAATGAAAAAACATTTATATTCACAATCAACACTTGAAATGATGAAGGAACTTGCAAATGAGAAGGTAGTACAAAATGTAAACCATACTTTGCTGTTTCATTTTTCACTTTTTTTAGATTTCATGAAACTTTTCATTTTTTGAAATGAACCAAACTCTGCAGCTTTTTTGTGTGCAACTTTTGGAAAAAAGTAAAAGCCTAAACAGCTACTGTATGAAACTAAATGCAAAATCATGCAACTATAATGCATTATGTTTTCACTGCAGAAGCCGAACAGTACAAACACTTTTGTTTTAAAATGGCTAAATCGCAAATCCCAGAGTTTTTAAGCCGAAATGGTGTCGTTCTCTTCATAGATGTGGTGACCGTGTTTCTGTTCTCGTGCAGTCGCGTCCCTGAAGACTTTATTGAGTTCAACACGTCGTCCTCAATCAGGACATCTGGAGCAAAGTGTGAGTGTGTTTATGCAACGCTTTCATCTCACGGCAGAAACACGATGAAACATCAGAAACATCCCGACGGGAGACGAAGAACGACCTCCAGAGAGAGGACGGAGTCCACGGTTATCACACACACACACACACACACACACACACACACACACACACACACACACACACACACACACACACACACACACACACACACACACACACACACACAATGCTTAAGTAATATTAAACACACATTATTTTCACATAATCTTATAAAATAAATAAAAACACACACACAGAATAAGCTTGAACTCATAGTTAACACACACACACACACACACTCATTTCGTCATCAAAGCGCTGTCATGTCGTCCTAAAACTGTGGTGAAAATGTCACCGGTGTCTTTCAGATGCTTCAATAATTCACAAACAGCTTTAATATGCTAATACACACACACACACACACACACACACACACACACACACACACACACACACACACACACACACACACACACACACACACACACACACACACACACACACACACAGAGCTCAACAGAGGGCCCATCAGATTGAATTAACACCAAGTCTGTCGTTTCCATCTGAAGTAATTTGTTAGAAGATCTTCAGTCCAGTCAGACTGCTGTGAGCTAATGAGAGCCTGCTGTGAGAGAGTGAGTGAGTGTGAGTGTGTGTGTGTGTGTGTGTGTGTGTGTGTGTGTGTGTGTGTGTGTGTGTGTGTGTGTGTGTGTGTGTGTGTGTGTAAATCATGTACCATACATTTTTATCTGAAGGACATTTTCTGTCCTGATGACCTGACGTTTATTTTGTTGGTTCTTCGTCAACTTCAAGAGATTTTACTCGTATTTAATCCATAAACAGCCGATACATTGAATATGTAGAAAGAGGATATTATATAACAACATGTATCAATGTTAATATATATAAAGTTAAATATACAGTGATGAAGATTTTACCCATATTGCATCACTCCTAGATCCAAACATACGTCATAAAAGCGCCTCATTTTTGGAGGATAGAAAACTAAAGATAAAAGACAATGCAATGTGACCTGTGTTTGTATGAATTTATTTCTTATACATTTATTTCTTCTTATATTTTATTTTAAAGCAACCTAGCCTGAACCTGAGGGAGCATGATATCTTAAAGGGCCAGTGTGACGCATTAAGGGAGAATAATATGCAGAAATATAACATTCATTTCTATGTTTTCATGAGCGCATAATCACCTAAAACCAAGAATCTTTGTGTTTGTTATCTTAGAATGGGTCCTTCATGTCCTCCGTCATTGCACCGCCATGTTTCTACAGGAGCCCAGAACGGACAAACAAATACTTTCTCTATAAAGAGACTTTTAGGTTTTTATGTTAGTTGAAGGCCACCGTTTGTCGGCCTTCATCCGTTACCTTCTACGTTATTATGAATCCCACAGCTCTTTATTTCATTTCTTTATTTGATTGGCTGTGTGGGTGAAGACATTAACGAGCTTTGTGACTCTGTGTCTGTGTCGCTTCTAGAAACAGATAATTAAAGTTTGATGTCTGTCCTCTATTTGGTTAAAAACATTCTGGTAATAGTCGCATATCTGAGTGTCATAGCCTGTTGTTTTTTAATATGACAAACATGCAGCAGGTTAATAAGGTGACAAACAACAGAACTGACAAAACTTCAAAAATTCACGATTTGTGACGGCAAAGATCTGAGAACAGGAAGATCAGATTTTCAAAATGAACTTGACTGACAGTTGATTAACATTGAAGGGCTTGTTTGTCCAAAGCATGTAACACCTGGTGTGTGTGTGTGTGTGTGTGTGTGTGTGTGTGTGTGTGTGTGTGTGTGTGTGTGTGTGTGTGTGTGTGTGTGTGTGTGTGTGTGTGTGTATGAAAGCACAAGTTATGACCACATTTCAATTAGAAGAGACTCATTTAGAATCACACATTTCTATAACACACACTCAATCTTCCAACACACACACACACACACACACACACACACACACACACACACACACACACACACACACACACACACACACACACACACACACACACACACACACACATTCATTTTCTCACACCCCAGTCACGTATGAGTGAAGACATGACCTGTCAATCACAGAGTCCAAACATCCAGCAGGGGTTTCTAATTGCCTAAAATCAATCTGAAGCTCGTGGACTCCGGCTTCGGCTCCAATCCCAGCTCGCCCTCATCACCGCCGACATCAAGGGCCTCAGAGCGGCCGCGCTCAAACCGCCCGCGACAGCTCCGCCTCGTCCGCGCCCATTCCATCTAATAACCTTCAACTCCTCCACGCGGCCCATCAGCGCCACGCGGGCTTTTACCTTGGAGATCAAATGCTCTGCGCTCCTTCACACCCCCACCCCCTGGAGTATTCAAATTAAGCGGCTTCAAAGACGCCCGAGACCCGCTGCTGTGATACAAAGACTTGTTACAGTCATTTCTTTTCAAAGTGGGAGCTTCTGCAAAGAGACCAAGAGGAGCGTCTGAGGGGTTCCGTTAGCGTTGTGGTTTCTCTGCTGCTGGACATTTAGAAACTCACACAAACATGAAGCAGTGTTCGGCCTCAGAGCCCTGCCTGAGCTGATCACCTTATACATCCTGCACAGTTCCACCGTAGTCGTCATGCTACAAGAGCAAGTTTCCAGTTTTGCGTTCCTTTTTTTAATACAATAATGGAGCTCGATCTAGTAGGACTGTCTGCATCTGCACTGGAAGTAAAAATATATGCTTTTGTCAAGTAAAAGTTGATTTGTTGGGTCGTAAAAGATGTCCTGCAGCTTTAAGCGACAACTGAGTAAAATGAACCAAACAGCAAAAGCACACTGACTTATTTTATTTATTTCCTATTCTCATTTTTTATTTATTCAGAGCATTTCCAGGGTTGAAAACAGATCTCAATATCTAGGTTAACATACTGTTTTTTCTCTGCATTCTGCATTTAATTACAACCAAAAACACTATCAAATCAGCAATAGAGCTCTTATTGAACACAGGTTTGTTAGCAGACACTTAGTGCATGTGGTCATTCATATTTGAACATTTGAATGTGGGCTTAGAGAGAATTTAACCAAGAAGATGTACTGTAGTCCTTTATGCTGATATGGTCTCACATAAAGTGCATTTAGTCTTGTTACCAAAATGAAAGGGTTTAAAAAGATATTTAATATTATGAGTGGTTCAGATGAAACTGGAGGGAAACTATCAGGAAGGAGGATCTGGTTTCCTGTCTCTTCTTCTTCTCTGGTTTTCTAAATGGACGATACAATCCTCCTCCTCGGTTTAAACTTGCAGTTAAACTAAATGTAATTGTGTTATTTTATGAAAACTTCATAATTTTTGTATGGTAAACTGCACATTCAAGGCAGTCAATCAATCAAATGTAACTTAACACCCAAAAAATAATCACAGCTTCTTTTTAAATACAGGTTAAAACTTATGAGCAACAAACTTTTGCTTTAAAATTCAGCTAAACACTTTTTCTCTTCAACTTAAAAAAAGAATAATCTGATTTCTCTAATCCAATATTCAAAACACTCATAAGATAAGATAAGAACTTTATTGATCCCACACTGGGGAAATGCAACTGGTACAGCAGCTCAATAGTCAAAGAAGCAAGAAAAGTGATGATTTAGGATGAATAAGAAACAACAATCGATTTTAACTCTTCAACGCTTCTTAAAAAACTTCCTCCACGTGCGCCGTCCCGCCACAAACTTCCTGTTCCTATGAGATTAAAGTTTGACTACAACACCAACAATGTCTGCCTCTTTCACAGCAGGAAGCTTTCTTTGGAGCTCAGAGACCAAAGTTGCATTCAGAAACTTGTCCAAAAGCAGGACAATCAAACACCAAATCTTTGTTCAGATTAGAGTGAACTTTTAAATTCCAAACAACCAACACGGGCAGGTCAGAGGTTTCTTACCTTTCCACAACAGTCTTTTCTCGGATCAATAATTCACAAATCTGATTCCTTGAAGTCCACAAATGTTTTTTTCAAACATGATACAAAAGAAAGTCAGAGAGTTAAAGTTTGTGTGGACTGAAAGCAGCGAGAGTTTTCTGTCCAAAGCTGCAAACTCACTCTGCTCCCATGTGGGAAATGGTGACCGACTGATGGCCAGCAGAGTGTGTGTGTGTGTGTGTGTGTGTGTGTGTGTGTGTGTGTGTGTGTGTGTGTGTGTGTGTGTGTGTGTGTGTGTGTGTGTGTGTGTGGTGACCTGGTTCTTGCATGGGGGTGTTGGGGAGAGGAGGGGCGACAACAGTTGGGAGGTTATTTTAGGAACAACCTCACCCCCCACACACACACACACACACTGTAAACTGTAGAGTCTGGGTGTCATTCTTACCACTTAAAAACCGCACACACACACACACACACACACACACACACACACACACACACACACACACACACACACACACACACACACACACACACACACACACACACACACACACACACACACACACAGATACACACACATTTTCTGGAGCTGCAGACTGTGACTTGCACTATAAAGCTCCATTCAGACCTTCATGTTAATCTGTGAACAACTGAATGAGTGAGTGTGAGTCACTTTTACATTAAAGTCACAGTAATATTCTCACAAGGTCAGACTGGAACGTTCACGGATCAGTTTCAACTTGACACACGTCTGAACTGAACCGTCAGATGAACCTTAAAGCTGCAGCAGCACACGGCTAAACACCTTCAAACATAACTGTAATGAATAAACATCTCAAGCGACATAACTGATGCACAAATAAGATAATAAATGGTTTAATAAAGTGTTAAACTGTGAAAAAGTTGCATTTAAGTTAAGTCAGAACAGACTAGAAAAACAGCTTCCCTTTGAGGTCCCTAATAAAACAACAGTAATAATCTGCCTATAGTTTTAACTTTCATTCATAACAACTGTGTGCATGAATTAATGAATATCCAGCAAAAAACGCTTCACGAACAACATGTGAGGAAACAGGAATGAAAGAAGAACTTGCTGTTATTCCAACGCCTCCATAACCGTCACAGAAAGATGAAACCAACAAAGTTATTTGATTCTGTTCCAAACTTGTGCAGCCGTCGTGACTTAAAACGCTGATGGTAACTGAAGACTTTAAACACATGAACGCATCAGTAAATTCAGTGTCTGTGTGAAGAATATCTAATTATTTATTCATGAAAAGTTGCATTGTAAACAAACATATTTCTTCTTTTAAATGACATCCTTTAACACAGAGAAACCCACTTTCTTTGTCTCTCTTATGCAAACACACTAACACACACACACACACACACACACACACACACACACACACACACATAGTCTGCAATGCAACAGCTGCCCATTGTGACAGTTGGGAGGGGGGGGGGCAGAGAGAGACAGACGTGAAGGTTAAGGTTATTTCCTGGAAAGAAAACGTGTTTCGTCATTAAAGTTATTATAAATGTCCAATTTTAAAAGTGAGATTCTTCAGGTGTTTTATTTATTCTGTTTTGAAATACGGCAGCGGACACGAATCCAACTTGGTTTAATGCTGCATTCAAGTCAACCTGCGTACTGTGGATTGTGTTGCTTTCGTCACGATGTTTCAACCACGGCTGAAATCACCACTATTGCTGATTTGCAGATGACGTTCCAGATACATCAGAAAACCAGACAGCGTCTTGTCAGAGTTCATAACGTCATCGGGAGGACCTCGATGAGTTACCGAGCTGTATTCACTGTATAACAGGAACCCCGCCGGCTGCTTTACTACAGAGGAGAAAAAACTAAATCAACAGACATTGCTTTCATATAATGCCATAAATGGATCAAAAGGATGCAGAAATAACTACATTATAATACAGATTTATAAGAAGTCTGAACTTAAGTTTTGTCAGGTTTGTTCGGAGGACGAGAAGAAAACAACTTTTAAAATGCTTGTTTTCTGAATGGAGTTTGGATCGATCAGTGCTAAGCTACGCTAACATCACTTCATCTAGAAGTAAATACAGCAGAGTTCTTATTGTTTCAATCATAGACCGTCTATGGTTTATACATTTACAGATTTATACACAGATTGTATATTTGTGGTCTTCTCATCATATGAGCTTTTATCATAGAGCTCTCGGTGAACACAGACAGATACAATAATGTTTTCTTATATTTCTGACGTCAGGACGTCAGTGACGACAGGAGGAGAACCTCTACGCCGACATGCTGTTGTGATTTAGCCTCTTGTGAGTTTTTCGCTCAAGTTGAACTCCAGCTAAGAAGCAAATTGAACTGCGTCTTGGCGTTGAAATGAATTGCAATTAAGCTCTTAAAATATCTAACTTAGTTTTGAGGGGAGTGAAATCAGAGGCAGTTGTTTCGGAGTGTTTTTGAGTCTCGTATCAGCTCGCAAGTCAGTCGTCTATCTCTTAATTAAATATAAAAAAACTGTGAAAGCCTGTCATATTTATACGCAATTGTTCTGAAATCTTATCTGATCCAAACTTAAGATAAACTAGAATTACCACCATCACTTCATGATGCTATCGAATAAGAGACTTGTTTGAAAATAATGTCATAATTATTATTTGAATTCTTGAATTATGTCTGCAAAGAAAGAAAAAAGTCCATCCTTGATTTTGATGATATTTGAGTGAGTGAGTTGAAAAATTCAGAAGAACTTAGTGAGCCTGCAACGCTCACTTCCTACTTTCCTCACCTCCTTCCTTCCCTCCTTATATCCTTCCCTCCTCTCCATAACATGAATACCTTTCCCTCCATGTTGAGAGCAGCTCCCAGAATTCCTGGCGTAGCAACGACAGTGACATCAGCAGACAGAAACATCCCGACAGCTGGGAGACGGGGTTGTTTAAATAAAGCTCTGAGGGTTTTGAATCAGACCCTCGTCCACTAACTGATCATGTTCTCCCTTTAAAGAGTTTCTTTTTCGGGAGATTTCTTTAAAGCTGCAGGATGATGACGACTGTAACATGAACTCATGTATTTATAACTGTAAACTGTGATTTAAGGGTCAGATGTGGCCACAGTGACTACAGCAGAAAATATAAATACTCAAGTACCTCAAAAGCTGTTTTCCATCACTGAGATAAAACTTGCCATGAAACAGTCTGTTCTCATACAGCATTCATAGCTATACCGACAAAATACGTCACCCACTGGTTTGTGGACTACAGTTATGAAGCCTTGAGTTTGACGATTCGGCCTCCGCCATCTTAGCTTTTTGCAACCAGTGAACAGGAAGTGACCATATATGGACTGAGGAGGAGTGACGTAGAGACGCCGTATACGTCTCTGGTGTGGACCTGTCAATCAGTGTGTAGCCCCGCCCTAAAGCATCCCCTGCTTTATGGTCTGTTTGACTCTAAATGGAGCATCATTTACTAAATGAACATCATGCTGTATTGAAGAAGACTTGAAACTAGAGATTGAGACCATAAACTCATGTTTACAATGTTTACTGAGGGAATAAATCAAGAGAGAAGTAGAGTCATTTTCTCATAGACTTCTATACAACCAGAGGAGTCGCCCCCTGGTGGACAGGAGAGAGAATGCAGCTCTAACACATGAAGCATTGGCTTCACTCTGAAGAACAAGAAATATTCTGCTGTGTTCATGTAACGAGGAAATTCACTTGTGTGGCTGCACTTTCTAGGAAAACACAAGAAAAAAGAGGAGTAACTTTCATATGATATGATGTCTGCTAATATAAAATACAGAATCTGGATTCATGAAATCTCCAATGCACTTTTGGATGACTATTATTATAAAGTGGCTGACTGTATCAATAAAAATACTTCTGCATCTGACCTAGTGTGTGTGTGTGTGTGTGTGTGTGTGTGTGTGTGTGTGTGTGTGTGTGTGTGTGTGTGTGTGTGTGTGTGTGTGTGTGTGTGGTCATGCCAGCCTCTCAGCCATTCTTGGCATCCGGCTGCAGGCGGTGTGTAACAGCTGCATGGAGAATGTCCTGTGCTGCTCTGCGAGGGAGACACACACACACACACACACACACACACACACACACACACACACACACACACACACACACACACACACACACACACACACACACACACACACACACACACACACACACACAGCGGTTGCATCACTATAATCATGTCCAACAGTCGCTCCGTGGCAAGGTCAGGTTGTAGGAAAATGCCCTGCAGGCAAACGCATTATAAACATGAGAGAGAGGGAGGAAGGGGGAGAAGAAAGGAGGGAGAGGATAAAAGAGGAAGAAAAGAGCGTCGAGGAGAGAATACGGTTTCAAACAGCCGTCTGACGATCTGTCTGCTTACATCTCTCGCTCTGTCGCCCCCGACGACCGCCACGCCCGAAAATAAAGTCAAATAGAGCTCAGGCCCTGTTCGGTCTGTTACCTGAGTGCAGCTACGAGCAGAGACAAGGTGACTGCAGGTCTGATGGGCCTCAGAGAGCTCGTTATCTCAATGATACTACAGATCTTTATGACAAACCACTAACAGCAGCTAAACAAACCATTATAACCATTATAACCATTATAAACATTATAACCATTATAAACATCCGTAGCTGTTAAACAAAGCCACACTGATCCTTGTTGGAACTTTAGAAACAGACAAAGGTCAGTTCAGACTGAGCTTCAGCCTTTAACATCAATATAAAAAGACCAGTTCAACATTATGGGAAATGAACCAAAAACATGATGGATCAATATCAATCTCAGGTTAGTGTGTTAAGAGCAGATCTGGAGTCAGTTCTAGAGATGGTCTGAAAACATCTTCTCCTTCACAGGACACATTCTGATACCTGAACTTCAAAAGCTGACAATTCTGAGTATCGATTCAATACCAGCGCATTAAACACACACACACACAACACACACACACACACACACACACACACACACACACACACACACACACACACACACACACACACACATATATATATATATATATATATATACATATATACACTAACTTTTGTTCAAATGTTATCCTTTTACTTTGTTGTTGTCATCCATAGTGTTTATTCCCATAAAAAATGAAATGATTAGGAAATAAAAGATTGTATTTTTCTTTTAATATTTGCTTAAATTAAGGAAATCCTGTCATTATCTTTTGTTATGTATTAAAAACTTTTTTCTGGTCAAAATTCATCTCTAATATCAATTGTATATTAATGTGCAAACATCTCCTTCAAACAACTGGATTTATTCAAGTTTCCCACCAAAAAACTGTAATTTACAAGACACATTTGAACACATCATGATAAACTTATAATTAACTGTCACCAAATGCTAATTATTAATGAGCAGAGCTTGAACGCATCATTTTGTAACTCAATGCGACCTCTGTTAGCGTTAGCTGTTAGCTCGTTATTTAGCCAAGCAGGTCTGTGCTGGCTATAGAACGGGCAAATTATCAAAAAAGCTCAATACAGATATTGTTTTGTAATTGTGTTTATGTTTATTATGATATTATGTATTTCCTGCTTTCGCAAAAAAAACAACTTTTCTAATGCAAATGATTAATCCATCGACTGAACTTGAAAAAAACGAAAGCTACCGAACCAGCGTGTTCAAAGCGCTTTTCTATAAAAGGTGAATCCTTCACCTCCACATTAATGACAGTAGAATGGAAGTTCTTCACAGCAGACATGTTGTCATGTCATAGCAGGAAAAGCACCGGGGAAAGTGATAAAACTCAGAAGCCTCAGTGCCAGTCACAGTCCCCATAAACTACCTCAGTGAGCCACAATGCACAACCCCCTAATTGGAATGCAGCCGTCACTAATGGCATTAAAAGAGTTTTGCACTGGGATGTGTCTACATGTCTGCTGCAAACACACTCAATAGGACAGTGAAAGTGTTCTGTAATACAGATGTTTCACCACCTGATGGAGCCGTCAGCCAGAGAATGAGTCCTCTGGCCTTCAGTGAGGATGATGAAGAAGATGTTTATCAGCACCTTCCTCACAAATATTTATGAAACTAAAACAGATGCTGAATGATAAACAGATGAAATGATAAGAAGTTCTAAATTAATGGCAATAGAATGTAAAATGTGAATGTGTCAAAAAGTCTTGTTTTAAAGGCTTCAAGCTAAAGATTTTTCTTTTTTGCAAAATGCAAATGTGGAAAATAAAACTCACAACAGAAGGAAAGGGATCCAAAAATGAAAGGCAAACCTATCTATGGCAGGACAACATGTATCAGTTGTGTTTACATGTTAAAAGTCTCTTAATTCATCTTTTCTCTCATAGAAACAGACTGGAATAACAGTTGTTTTGACTTTCCGTCTGATTCCCAGGCTGATGGATCCTGACTGAGCTGTGTGAGTGTTTCCTTCCTCTCTGATGTGACACAAACACAGAGTGACAGAGGTGTCGGGAAACATGCGGTGTGAACAGAACCAGAGAGTCACATCTGTTTGTGTCTCTGCCTTCCAGCTGTGGACCGACTAAAAGCGTCTCCTCACACGTTTCCATCCAGCTCCCGTCCGTCCTGTTTTTGTCTGCGTTTTATTGTCCTCTTTTTATGTCTCTGACAAGCTGCCAAACCTCAAAACATGACGGAAAAAAGGATGTGATCGTTGTCATGACAACACTGGCAATAAAGACTGGTGGTTGGACACATCATTTAAATGTCTCCATTAAAAAGAAGCAGCTTTCAAAGTTAGAGTTTGTGCTTTTTTAAACTACAAATTCAGCCTTAAAGAAGTAAGATTATGGAACTGTGTTATTGTTTTTTATTCATCTATTCAAATTCATATTGACTGAATTTTTTAAATATAAAAAAACACAAAAATACTGAAGAAAATTAAGTTATACAAATAAGATTTGTAGGATTAAGAATAAGAAAAAGAAATATTAGTATTTATTACTTTTTTCTCCACTTTCTTTCACTTTCTGTTTTATACTTTATTGCAGGAGTCAAAGTAAATTCACATTTGCTCACATAAGGTGTTGTTGATACTTTTAGCTTTCCTACAATGTTAATATGTTATAGTGGAAGTAGCATCATATACTGAGGTGCATGTTTCCACCACCGGAGGGCGCAACCAGGTAAACTTCTCCTGAAAGAGTAACTCAAAGTCTTGTTTTTGCTGACCTCCAGTGGTTTAACTTCTCACCCTGCAGCAGTGATGAACAGACCATGACTCTGTATTTTTTATAGTCTTAAGAAACTATTCAAAAGAGAAATCTGAGTGTATTTTTTGTTAAATCCAGTAAAAACAAAGTGGAGTTTGGTTCAGACTCTGGTGCAGATTTGAACAGAAGCATCAGTATCTGATAAATGGATCACAAAGAGAGAGAGACACACCGTCAGAATGACATCAGTCACACTACAATGACATAGTTGTCTCTCTCTCACACACACACACACACACACACACACACACACAGATCTGTCACTTCCAAGAACCAGGCTGTGATGCAGCACATCCCATTACTACACACACACACACAAACACACACACACACACACACAAACACACACACAGCACACACACACACACACACACACACACACACACACACACACACACACACACACACACACACACACACACACACACACACACACATTAAGAAACAAAGTTGTGTAATCTGAAAACAAACGTGTTTCTTAACTTCTGTCTTTGTGAGGACCAAATACAGAAAATTAAATCTTTCAATGAATTCTCGGCTCTTCAAAGGGACCGTTTGACACAAAGACTTAAGATTAAAGGGTCAAGAGCTCGATAATATATTTATGTTAATGAGTAAAGTACAAATAAATCATTTTTTTGTGTAATTAATTAATGTTCCAAAAATGACAAACAATTAAATGTAAGAAAGATGCCACGGCTTCAATGACCAGAAAACTAGTAAAAGATTGTTGATATTATTGTAGCCAGAATACTAATAAATGATTAGGTGGAACACAGAAAGGTTTCTGGTTTCTGGTTTGTTCTGTGAAGCTTTCTGAGCTCCTGGAAAGATTCTGTGCAGCAGAAAAAGAGTCTAAAAATGGACAAAACCTGCATGAAAGTCTGTTTACAGCAGACAGTGACTCAGTGACTCTACAGACAGGAACAGAAAACAGAGTCTACGTTCTCCTCACTTTCACATCTGAGAGGTCTGAAAGTCTGGAGATGTTACTGGACACAAGACGACTGCTGCCATGTTTTATTTAAACAGAGAGGAAAGAGAGGAGATGAGAGGAGAGGAAAGAGGAGAGGAGAGGAAAGAGGAGAGGAGAGGAGAGGAAAGAGGAGAGAGGAGAGGATAAGAGGAAACAAGAAAGGAGAGTAAAACAGGTAAGAGAAATGGAAACAAGAGATGCAAGAAGAACAATTAAACAAGGAGAGGAAAGAAGAGCAAAGGAAGCAAGAGAGAGGAAGTGAAATTAAGAGGAGAGGAGGAGAGGAAAGGAAAGGAAAGAAGCGGAAAAGAGGAGAGGAGAGCTATAAACACGAACAAGGACAAAGAAGAAGTCTACTTGAAAGGAGAGAAAAGAGGAGAGGGCAGAGGATACCAGAGAGGTGAGGAGAGGAGAGGAGAAGAAACAAGAGAAGGAAACAAGACAGACTGGGAAAAGAGGAAAGAAAAAGGAGAGGAGGAAAGGAGGAGAGAAGTGGTTAGGAGAGGAGATAGGGAACAAAAGAGAAGCAGAGAAAAGAAATGAAACAAGAAAGAAGAGGAGGAAAAAGGAAAGGAGGGAAGAAACAAGACAGATTGGCAAGAAGATGAAAAGAAAGCAATCAAGAGAGAAGAGGAGAGGAAAGGAAAGGACACAAGAGAGAAGGAGAAAGAAGAGGAGGAATACAAAAGAAGGAAAGAAGAGGAGAGGAAAGACCAGAAGATGCAAAGAAAGTAAACAAGAGAGAAGAGGAGAAGAAAGGAAAGGACACAAGAGAGGAGAGGAAATGAAACAAGAGAGATGTAAGGAAAGGAAATGAGAGAAGAGGAAAGGAATCAAGAGAGGAAATGAAAGGAAGCAAGACAGGAGAAAGAAAGGAAAGGAAAGAGAGGGAGAGGAAACAAGAAGATGAAAGGAAAGGAAAGGAAGGAGAGGAAGGAAAGGAGAGGAAAGGAAAGGAAACAGGAGAGGAGAGGAGGAGGAAGGCAAAAGGAGAGGAAGGAAAGGAAACAAGAGAGAAGGGAAAGGAGAGGAGAGGAGAGGAGCAGCAGTGTGATGAAGAGGAAACATCTGAGTCACCGACGTTAAAAATAGTCATTCATCAATCAAAGATCCTCCACGCCGTCTGAACAGAATAAAAGCCTCTTTATGAATCAACCAGTCTGCAGCTTCTCTAGTGGTTCATGTTTGATTATCACTTTAACGACAGCACCCGAACACATCACTGCTCAAGAAGCTCCAGATGTCAGACTTTTCCAGCAGCACTTGAATGCAGCATTATTAATTTCTAATTGATCGTCAGTGAGCTGAACAATGGTCACTAATAATGTGAATATAATTAATGCTATTATTAATGATTATTGAATGATGTAGCCATTTAAAAACATGGCATATTGTGTTAATAATTATCTTAATTTGAATATGTAAAAAGTCCACATAAATATTTAAATTAAAAAGATTATAATCTAAATATACAAGTAGAAAAATGCATTTAAGAGTTTGAGAGATTCATATTCTTGTGCAAAGAAGGTAATGTATATAAATGAATTACTTTCTGCAGCATAAATAAGATAATAATCATCTGTATCAGAATTCAACATCTGTATTTATCTTGTGAACACAGAAACTTGTCAAAACGAGTGCTGGAGGACATCAACAATACTTTTCTTTATTTGTGCTTCTCCTTTAAGAGGTTAAGAAAAGATGCTCAGTGAAAGAAAACATGAAGAGGAACTTCTCTGTGCATGAAGCAGACTGATCACACTGAGGAAGGAGGAGGAGGAGGAGGAGGAGGAGGAGAATCAGACTGCTGACTGGAGTTACATAAATAAAAAACGGTCAACAGCGTGACGTTACATAACACCACGGCCACGGAGAGAGGAAGGGCATTGTGGGTAATTTGCAGCCCTGAGGTCATACAGTGGGATAAACTAATGTTTGAGAGACATCGATACATGTTATTGTGTGTTAGCAACAGTTCTACTGACTGAGTGGAGAATGTTAATGTCCTTTATTTGTATAAAGTTAATTCAATAAGTTAAAGTTCTCTTTGGATTCCAATACAATGTTTTTATAATATTTTAGTTATTGTGGATTATTTAAGTTTTTTTACTTATTTATTATTCTTTACTGTGTGATTACATATTTACTTATTTATAATACTTGTTTTGATGGTGTTCTCTTGTTTGCACCGTCCTCTCTGCTGCTGTAATCCTGCAAATGTCCCCACTGTGGGACTAATGAAGGATTATCTTATCTTATCTTATCTTATCTTATTTTATCTTAAAGAAGGTTGCACTTTTTTCACGTGATTGGAGATTTAGAAAGATCCAAATCTGGACAATATTTGTGTTTTTTTACTTAAAACAGACTCTTTAATCTCAGCTGTGTTTGATGCGTTTGCTCTCTTTTGTTCAGTCACAAGCTCTGCAAGCTTTTGTGTTTCTTTAAGAAGGACCCAGTTCAAAGATGTCAACAACAAAGTGTCCAGGAATCAGTCAGTAAAATCACTTAACTATTAAGACAACAGGTAGACATAGAGGACAATCAGAAGCTGTTTCTAACGCTTCAACAAAAATCTAAAGCCAGGAGATTAGAAGACAAACTAGTTCTTCATGGAAAATGGAGAACTTTCTGTCTTTAAGCAACCTTGTCTCCTAAAAGTAAAATTCCCCAATTCTGCATCGTCTAATATGTTTCCAGTGAAACGTATTTTCTCCCGGATTGGATTTGTTTTTGTTTTAATGGAAGTCCACGTAAATCTACGGAGGTCTGGGTGGATGCATGGGGCAAACACAGGACTCTCACCCAGGAAAACGCTGTTCATGTCCCAAGTGAAACCAAAAGAAATGTACTTATTTTTAACCCAAAACCTTATCTTTCACTCAACATGACCTCATCCAATGGTTCACATGATATTTAACCAAAAGTTTCTCCTCATTAATGAGTTTTCCTACAAAAGTCCAGAAATACGTGTCTGCTCGTAACATGCATGAAGTCTTTTCAAAATAAACCTCCGTCTTCACAGGAAACAACAAGGAAAAGATCCTTGTTTAGGTTCAAATAACTACGAAAGTCACGTGACAAATAAATCAACATTGATTTCTCGTTTCACAGAAGGAACAGAGGTCTCCTGGGTGAAAGTCTGGTGTTTGTTTCCCTCTTCCACCTTTTATACTTTCTCATTTAAGATTATGTGGATTACGTATGAATTGATTTCGTGGGATATCTACAAATTACAAAGCGTTATTTTTCGTTGTAATAGCTACGAATGAACCAAGAAGCTTTGTTGCCAAAACTTAAACATAATTGAGAATGCAATTTTGAAAAAGCGACAGGAGCAATTTAAACACATATACACTATGTTTGGTTCAGGAAAGTTGAGAGTCAACGTATCCGTGGTTTGCAGAAACCGACGATGCAAACATTTTATTCTGGTATCTGGATTGCTCTCAAGTTCGTCCCTCGGCACTTTAATAATAATAATAATAATAATAATAATAATAATAATAATAATAATAATTAAGCCTTTATTAGTCCCACAATGGGGAAATTCGGTTCTCTGCATCTGACCCATCCCGGAGGAGCAGTGGGCTGCAATGAAGCGCCCGGGGAGCAATTTTGGGGTTAGGTGTCTCGCTCAAGGACACCTCGGCATGTTGCCTGTAGAGGGGGGGTTCGAACCACCGACCTTGTGGTTGCGGGTCAAGCGCTCTACCTCATGTGCCACAGCCGCACTCTCTTGCATCACAGAGAGTTAACTGATAGACTTGGTTTCTAACAACAGTGCCTTGGTGTACACAAATAGGACTCTCAACCAACCAGATCTCGTCCAACTCTTTGCTATTTTGCATTAAATGTGTAAAACGGTGTCCTTGTCTACCTTGAGCTGCACCAGGTGGACGTCCACATGTCTGTTGTCTCCGTCTTGTCCCACGGAGTGAGAGAGCTGCGTCACTCTGTCGCTGGTCACTCTCAGCCACGTCTCGATCTCCGGCAGGTGGAGGACGACCTTCCAGTCGGCTCCGGTGTGGAGGGGCGGAGGTTTCTTTGACCTGAGACGTAAAAAACAAACCCGACTACAGTTATCCTCGACTCTACTGACACTGTACCGCTGTCCTCTACCTGCTCAGCAGCAAACAGACACAGTTAGAGACGTGATGGTGCACAAAGTGGAGCATTTAGCAGATAAACAGACGGATATTTTCCCCAGGAGCTGGTGGAGACCAAAACCAGAGCTAGTGGACAAAAACACCACTCTAATTGGATGATCCCTGTCTTTGCTGGATGTATAAATATAGCTAACTTTGCAAAAACGTGATAATATCTCAGTTCTGTGTGTCTGCCAGCTTGTATTGGTCAAATAAATCCGTTAATGAAGCTTTAAGTGGATATATAAGCGGAAAAAGTGGAGAATTCTCACCACTTTCATAGACACAAAAGAACTAAACAAACACTTTGATCTAAACCGTGTGTTAGACAAGAACTTGAAATGCTTTTTCAGTTTTAAAAATGTGTATTCACGACCCCATTGTCACAGGTTTCTCAGACTGTTTAATCTGAATTACTGTGAGGTCGAAGAGGTAAAACTGTCCAGCACTTCATAATAAGAAGTTAAGGACAAAAAAAACATTACTTGAACAGCAGAAATCTGTTTTTATCGTCATATTCATATCTTCTAATTCATCATGACTCCTCAGATTTTCTAAACTTTAAGAAATTGCTGTAGAAATAACAGGAAACTTACAGAATGTTTAAATAAAAGCGTAATATTGTAAGGCCATCTCTTGTCCGAGTCCAAGCAATTTTCAGGGTTTTTATTTTTGAAAATGTCACATTTTAAAATCATTGGCTTCTGGCAGTGTTATACTTTAAATATCACATTCTGCAGTACTTTATCAAACTGTTGTAGATTACAGTAGGAACACTGTAGAATAACTAATATAATAGTTAAATGCTGGAAACTGTAGCTGCAGTAGTTTACTGTAATTAAAAGTGAAATGTGTTACCGTGTATGTTTAGACTATGTTACACATAAGAAAACAGATTAAAGATTAAATATAGACGTCGTCATCATCATCATCATCATCATCATCATCATCATCATCATGGATGGTTTGTTACCTGTGGGAGTTGTCTCTCCCCAGGTGAGCTCCTCCCCCAGTGAGGCTGCCCCGGCTGGGGCCCTGACCAGGAGACGAGGCCCCGTCCTGGTGCTGATGCTCCGGGTCCAGAGGGGCGGGGCAGGTGGAGGCGTCCGGGTCCAGGGTCGGGGTGACGGAGGTGACCATCGGGGAGGGAGGCTCCGGGGCCACGGGGGAGAGAGATGAGAAGCTCATGATGTCAGAGAGAGAGAGAGAGAGAGAGAGAGAGAGAGAGAGAGAGAGGGAGAGGGGATTCCTAATGTGGGTGGACGAGCCTCACTGGAGTTAACTGGAGAGAGAGAGAGAAAAATATGAAGAGGTCAGTTAAATACAGAGATTTAGATAACGAACAAGTTAGGAACGAAGACAAGAACATGAAGGGGAAGGTAGTGAGGAAAGGAAAGGAATACATCACTAGAGGAGAAGGACAGAGGGAGGAAGGAAAGGAATAGAGGGAATAATACATTCAGGGATTGAAAAAAGAAAACGACCAAAAAAAACATAGCGAGGAAAGAAGGGAGGAAATAAAGAGGGAAGGATGGATGAGAGGATTTAACACAAGAAAAAACGAATTATTGAGAAGGAAAGGAAGGTAAGATAAACTGACCAAAGTCAGAAGAATGAGGAAAAAACAAATGAACAAATGATTAATATAGAAGGTTGGAAAGTAGCAGGCAAAGAAAGTCACATTGAAAAAGCAAAAAATATCTGATAAAGTTATTTGGACTGTGCAAAATTAAAGACATTTGAGGATTAAAAATGAATGTAATATATGTATTTATAGTCATTTCTCTCCTCTCTTCAATCCATTCACACCACTACGTTAATCCCCAACACTCTCCTGACTGTAAACTGTATATTAGCTGTAGCAAATTGGTTATAATTAAGGATTCAAAAGCATTTTATTGAATTTGAATTCAGAGTGAAATCTCGTTTTGGATCCTTTTAGGTTTAGCTTTCAACCTTTGTGACTAAAGATAAAAAGAAACAGCTGAGTTCAACGTTAACAATTTACAGAATAATCTCAGTAATTTAGGAGACTTGAACCAGAACCAAAACATTTCCCAGCTGTAGTTACATCTATAAACATGTGACATCACACAGTTCAGTCTTTTTTAAATATTTCCACTTCACGAAGCCTCTCGGCCAATAAGACGTCAGCAGCAGTGAGTTATGAGCCAATTACAGAGGTTGGTATGACCTTTACATACAGCAGGAAACTGTATCTGAATCTGTTCAGTGTGACAGAGATAAGAAAAGAGTCACATAGACAGAAAGGAGAAACAGAAAGTAGGTTGAGTTGAGCTGTGAGCGTCAACAGATTAAGACGTATAATTATTAAACTGAATAAATGAATAAAGAGAGAGAAGCTTCTCTCTCCTCCTCAGCAGTTTATTCTCATTATTATTAACGTCCTTCCTCTCGGCTGCTCTTCTTCTATCATCCTCTACAAAGAATCTCCATCCGGTCACAACCTTGTCTATAATCTCACAGATAATAACAAAAAATAAATAATTAAATAAATATGAATAATGATAATAATACTATAAATAATAATATAAATAATAACAATTAAATAGAAAAAATACACAAATTAATAATATTATAAATAATAATAATAATAATACAAATAATTATGATTATAAAAATAAAAACAATTTCTTAGAATATACCACCAACGGCTTGAGAACTACCTTTGCAAAGGTGCACCGTATTTTTATTGCAAGCAAATCACAGAAGAACAGGCGCCAAAACGGAGCGTTTCAGATGAAAGTATATTTTCATTATCATTATGATAAAGAATGAAGTGTCTTTTGATTGAAAACATGAAAACATGTTCTAGAAGTAAGAACCTGAAAATGAGCATGATACGTCCCCTTTAAACTGATTTAAATAAACACTTCCCAAATAGAAGTTGTGTTTAAATCTGTGTAAAAACTAACATTTAATGGATTTGCTAGTTAGTAACATACAGCTCAGACTAAAGTCAAACTTTTTGTTTTCCTTCAGATAAACTCTCTGTTTTTCTTCTTCTTTGTTCATTCATTTAATAAAGGCGTGAGGTTTCAGGAAGAAGAGCAAATATTTGCGCTGGAGTTGAAACTTCTCGACTTTAAATTAAACTTTGTCTCAGTTTGTGCAAATTAACATCTTTACTTTGACCTCATAAACAATCACGCTACTTCTAAAACTCTGAACACGCCTCGTTCAGAAAATATTGCTTCACTTTGAAGCTTATTGGAAATGATTGAGAAGAAAATGAAAATAAAGAAAGTGTGCTGGTACTCAAGTTACCCCTGAAGATTGGGCTACATGCTTGAGAGGCTACGTTAGCCGCTACTAGCATAACACAATCAAAGATCCGACTGTTTTGGGTCTTTAATGTGCTACATATAGAAGATTACATGGAATAAAAAAAGATATCTGAGGTTCTGCTTCATCGATGTTGGTGCTTTTTCTTTCTTAAACTATCTAACGTAAGTTCAACAAAGTAGGACTTTAAACTTCCCTCAGTATTGTTAGCTGATGATACTTAAAATGCATATAAATCCATCCAAAATGACCAAATACTTCATGGGACAGGGACGTGAAACAGTAAATTGGCTGCTACAGCTGCTTACGTGCAAATGTGAATTTTATTGCTCGTACAGAATGCTGACGGTGAACTTTTCCCACTCAGTTTATGCGACTCATCAGAAAGATTATCTTCATGTAATTAGCCTTTTGGTTCATTATGGTCTCGTTACAACAGATAAGATGGTATAATTGACCATCAGAGCAACAACACAATGGTAAATTCCGTGATAAGGTCCCTGTATTGTGCCCTATAACAGCTCAAGGTTCAGCATTTACGGCTCGGCAATGATGTTTTACCAGAATCGCATGAGACAAACAAGGAAATGTTTTTCATTTTAAAAGGATGCCCAAACAAACAGAGCCCACAAAGAAAGAACAGCTACAGAAAGGAGCAGTGGAGACACTGGGAATCCTGGGATTCTACAACTCCTCCATGCATTTAGGACTTTAAGGACATTTTCTAGAGGAGGGAGTGGAAGCTTGACGGACTGAATGATCTGCTGTTTGCAGCTTCAATCCCAGAGAGAACATGTCTTCTCGGTCAAGGGAGGATCTGCGTTGTCCCATCTGCCACGGCGTCTTTAAAGACCCCGTCCTCCTGTTATGCGGCCACAGTTTCTGTAAAGACTGCTGGCAGCGATGGTGGTTGGAGAGATTCGCTCACGAGTGCCCAGTCTGTAAGACAAAATCTTTATTGTTCCATCCGCCGCGAAACTTGGCACTGAAGAACCTGAGTGAAGCTTTTTTAGAGCAGAGAGAATCGAGAAAGTCTGCGGCTCTTTGTGGTCTCCACTCGGAGGATCTCAAACTCTTCTGTCTGGACCACCAGCAGCCGGTTTGTCACATCTGCCTGCACTCGAGTTCACACACCAGCCACAGCTTCAGACCCGTCGATGAAGCCGCGATGGACTACAAAGAAGCACTTCGGGTTCTCCTGAAGCCCTTGCAGCAGAAACTGGAGCTCTTCAACGACATTAAAGGGAACTTCGATCAGATGGCTAAAGATATTGATATTCAGGCTCAAGACACAGAGAGGCAGATTAATGACGAGTTCTCGATGCTGCAGAAGTTCCTCCAGAAGGAACAGCAGGAGAGAATTGCCAAGGTGCAGGCGGAAAAGAGGCAGAATAGTCAGATGTTGAAGAGGAAGACGGAGGCTCTGAGCAGAGAGTTAGCAGCTCTTTCGGACACAGTCGTGGCCACCGAGGACGTGCTGAGAGCTGAGGATCTCAAGTTCCTGCAGAACTACAAGACAACAGCTGAAAAAGTGGATCGCCTCCAGATCAACGATCCACAGCCGAGCCCAGGAGATCTGATGGACATGGCCAAACACCTCAGGAACCTGCCCTTCGCCGTCTTGGAAAGCGTCAAGAAAATGATCCCGACGACAAAAACTAATCCTGAACCGCCGCAGAATAGTCCTAAAGAGCCAAAGAGCACCGCTGTTTCTACGATGCCGTCTAGAGTGGAAGTTCTCGCATCACTTGCAGCTCTCTTAGGAAAATATGAGGTGAAAGAAATAACATGTTTTGAAGACGATACAGATTTGTTCGGTTAGATTTGCACTATTGATTCCAAGAAAAACACCTTGTTTATTGTTCACCTTTGCTAAAAAACGAATTTGAATTCATCTTCCTAAATTCTGCATCCATTGTTTGTCTGAAAGTGTTATGCTAATGTAATGTGTGTTCAATGTAAAGCTCTTCCGGTGTCAACCAGAGAGGAAAGAAATGCTCGGTTCCAGCCGATCAGCTGAGACAAACCAGGAAACGCAGTCCTGATTCTTCCCGTTAAAAAACAGGGACCACAGCATCGGTTTGCCCATCGTTGAAGCAGCTTCAGATTACATAGGGGAACTTCTGGGGGACTCCTGAAGGCCTTACAGGAAAAACCGGAGCTCTTACAAAGCATGAAGAGCATTAAAAGCATTAAAAGAAACGTTGATCCAACAGTTTAAAATACTCAAATCCAGGTTCAGTGCACAAAGAGGCAGATTAAGGAAGAGCTCTTCCAGCATGGCAGCTCTTTAAGACTAAAGACACACTGAAGTCAAAAGTTGTTTTGGTCCACGAAGATTTATTTCGTTGATAAGTTCATGAAGGATCACATCTCTGTTAAACATAAGATTTATAGTGTGTTGTTGTTTGATTCTTTATGGAGAACCTCAGATTTTACAGATCTGTCGATTCAATCAACAAATCGATCAGACGACAAAATCGAATTGAATAAATAGAATTTCTGAATATTGTGATATTTACATAGTCTGTTTATTTGGCTGACTGAACTAGAAGATCAGATAATAAGTGTTTATTTTCAAAAGGACTAATATATTCAGTCTGCTCTGTTAATCATTTCTGTGGCAAGTTTTTAGATTCAGACTACATTCACAGTTGGAGATGTTCACTATAGTACATTTTTTCTGGTGATGTGGGAACTCAAATCTTTCTGTATTGCACAAAGCTGATTGTGATTATATATGAGGGGTGGACAATATAATGAAACTGATAATCCAATGCCAAAATAAATAAAGAATAAAGCATTGTACATTTAAATCAGATTCACAGACTGTGGTTTCATCTTCATCGTCATCATGGGTCTAAGTTTGATCAAGAAACTTGTGTAAAGTGCTGAACTCATATATAAAAGGCCTCGTCTTAGAAAGATAAGATAAGATAAAATAAGATAATCCTTTATTAGTCCCAGCATTTACAGGATTTACAGCAGCATAGAGTATAGTGCAAACATAGTAAAAAAACAAGTATTATAAATAAGCAAATAAGCAGTAAAAACAGTAAAGAATATTAAATAAGTAAAATATCCACAATAACTAAATATTATATATACAGACAGAATAAATATTATATTGCACAGATGTTTTGTGTGGTGTGGTCTACTGGGAGCAGAGCTGGCTGTGCAGGGAACATGGTTCAAGTGATGTTTGTATCTGGAGTGTTGTACAACAGCACATTAGAGCCAAAAGAGGAAGAACTAGAACCGAGAGATTGCAAGAAAAAGCTCCCAGTCAAATCAAAAAGGCTTTTCTGTTCCACAAAAAAGAAAGAAATGTTTTATGTTATGAGATTTAAGTGACTTGATTTCGAGAGATATTATAGCTATCATTTAAACCCTACCAGGAAAAGGTCCTTTCGAATCACGGGAGGGCTTTTATTATGAAATATCTGAGCAAGAAGTTGAGTTTCATTAAAAGAATGAATGAATTATTGAGTGAAAACAGTATTTATGTTGAGATGAGCAGCAGCAGAGATGTTAGCATGACTGTAGACATTGAGAGGAAAGTCCTTGCTTTGCTAAATGTTCTCTATTTACACAGAAAGAAAACCAATCCTACCTTTCTATCCTCCCGGGCGTTTAAAGACATAATAATCCCATATTCTAAAACCAGATGGAGTAATCCGGACTGTTCCATATGTGGAAGCTCAAACATGAGGTCGGATGAAAACAAACTGTCTTCAGTCAATACTCTGTTTTCCTCTCCGTCTCTCTCACATGGCTGACACAGCATGGCACTGCACACACACACACACATATGGAGTGTGTGTGTGTGTGTGTGTGTGTGTGTGTGTGTGTGTGTGTGTGTGTGTGTGTGTGTGTGTGTGTGTGTGTGTGTGTGTGTGTGTGTGTGTGTGTGTGTGTGTGTGTGTGTCCTCCCCTTCATCTCAGCTGTAGCTCTGAATCCTTTCTCAGCACCAGCCGACGCAGCGAACAGACAAATAAAATGTTTTATTCATCTCCTCTTTTCTCTGAATTAAATATGCATCGGGCCGTCTGCAGCCTGAACTTCAGACCAAAAGAAGATTAAACACAACAGAGAGCTGCTCCGGGGACAAAATTATATTTATTACTCATTTCCTGAATTAAAAAAAGCTAACAAAAAAACACTAATTATGTAAAAGAAAAAGTGCTGCTTTAAATTAGATTTTATTAAATATGTATTGGAAACAAACAATGCCGGCATGTTAATTTATCTGTTAATGTAATTTAATAACCACAATAAAATGTGTATGTGCAAGTATACAACATAAAGACACTACATAGAACAATAAGTACTTTTAAATGTCAATAATACTCCACATGCATGAATTTAACTATAGTTATTAATCATCAAACTGGTATATAAAGGCATAATTTACTTTAATGAAAATAAAAACTTATTTTTATGTTTATGGGGTTTTTTCAGTAATTGAAGTTTACATATTTAAAGTTGGAGACGTTCACTATAGTTACTATTTAAATAAAAGTGAATCAAATTTAAATCTTATATATAATCAGTATGTGTTTGCAGTCTGGTCTCATTGTTCTCCAGATAATAACAAAGATTTTGCATTCTCAAAAAAATAAATGGTGGTTGTTACCGATTCAAAAAGAAACAACTTTAACTGTTAAATTCTCGCTCCCAAGAGCAGCGTGAATTAATCTCTCTTCCTCTGATTTACAAACAAAGAAATGTGATAGCTGCAGTCAAATGTGGTTTTACTTTGCAGGCTGGTTTCATCAGGTATTCATAGCCTGACCTTCAAAAACATATTGTGCTGTTATTCTTAGATATCCAACATAAACAATTTCAACATCAACGATGATTTATTCGCCACATAACTAACAATCTTTCCAAAATATAACTTAGTTGTTTCCTGTGAAGACGGAAGTTAATTGTGAAAATACTGTATTTGAATATATACCATTAACACTTAAATAACTGACTTATTTTTAACATGCTCTTTTATTGTTTGTTTGTTTGTTTTTTTGTAAACTTTTAAATTTTTAATTGTAATTATGTCGTATATGCACTGTGTTTATTATAATGTACCAATAACCAATCCAATGTCCTTGTTTGTGCAAACGTACTTGGCAATAAACCGCTTTCTGATTCGGATTCTAATTCTGATTTTCTTAAACTGAACTACATATTTTTGTTGCCTAAACCTGACGAAGTTGTTTCCTGTGAAGATGGAAGTTTATTTTCATGTTATGAGCAAAACTGATCACGTGTTGCTGGACTTTTGTAGGAAAATGCACCAAAAAATGAGTAACTTTCAATAAGATATCATACGAACTGTTGTGTGTGGATATGTTTTACTTTGTGTATCAGTGTGTGAAATCTCTTCCTCTCAGTATCTCACACTCACACTCACACTCACACACACACACACACACACACACACACACACACACACACACACACACACACACACACACACACACACACACACACACACACGCCCTTTGATTGACCCGGTACCCAGCAGCAGTCAGTGCGTTGCAGTGACTCTGTATTGATCAGCGTTTGCAGCGGGGAAGCAGAGAAACGATGTCAGTGGAGCAGCAGAACAGAAAGAAGTCATTCCAGCTGACGGGGTTACTGGACCGGGTTACTGTCAGACCAGGTCAGACCAGGTCAGACCAGGACGGGGACGAGAACGAGGCCACGATAATAGTTGACGGCGTAATCGATTAATCATTCAGAGAAAACTGACAGAATGCTGCCTGAATGTTTGGAACAAAAGTCTTTGCTGATGAGAAAGACGGAGTTAGTTCCCCGAATAATTCATCACATTCCCACGCCGTCGTTTCATTATTCATATGAAAGCAACATGCTCGTGCTGCAGGCTCATACAGGAGAACAGCACTGCAACACATTGACAGGAGGTTTTTTTGCATCTATGTAGTTTACAGAAACATTTTGTGAAGCAGATACTGGATTAAATATGTTTAAAAGATGGTGCTTAATGAAGGTTTGGCTCTGAACATTTCTACTCGTAAGTGAATCTTTGATGTTTTAATAAAAGTCATAAACCAGCTGTTCAGACGCCATCATTAATGTTCATGTTTCTGCAAACTGCTCAGGCTTAAAACATCGTTAGTCTCAATGAAAAACACGGTAGATTCACTCAAAGTCTGCTGGCTATTAATATGACTTTAGTTGGATTTGTAAAGTCAAACTATATAGTGTTTAACAGGACAAAAGTCCGACAAACATTGATATTTTCTTCCTGCTCTTTTATCCATTTAATCCTGTTTTTGTTTACTTTCTAACTAACAGTTTTTTCTTCATTATCAAATTTTAATAAAATGTATTCAATTATTATTTATGAATTTATAAATTGAAAGATCTTTAAATGTACAGTACCAGTCAAACGTCTGGACACACCTTCTCATTCAACTACTTTGAAGAATCTAAAATATAAAACATATTCTGGTTTGTTGAGCATTTGTTTGTTTACCACATAATTCCATATGTGTTCCTTCATAGTTTGGATGTCTTCAATATTAATCTACAATGTAGAAAAAAATATAAAGAAAAATAAAGAAAAACCATTGAATGAGAAGGTGTGTCCAAACTTTAGACTGGCACTGTAGTTATTTACTCATCATCCTTTTAAACTATAATCCTTTTAGACGTTCGTCTTCTCTCATTCCACGAAACATTCTACTCTATGTAAGAAAACCACTTCCTGTTTGTGAGGCGAGTCAGGCTGAGGTCTCACACATGACATCATCAGTCACATGACCACAGAGAAAGGGGGGGGCAAGACAATGATGATGCTAATGAGCATCGTGATAGCTGAGAACTATGACAGCGGTTATGACACATATCCCATGACTCAATCAATAATCATAATTGATCTGTTCCTATTCTGAGGATCAGCAGCCTATAATGCTCCAGGATCATTTCTGTAAAGTGTATTAAAGTCCCTGTGAGTAACCTAGGATTTAATAAATAGTTTATGAAGACATTCTCATAGTTTCATGTTTCTTTATTCTACTGAACCTATTTTTACATCTATTTACCACAACTACTGTTTTAACTTTAAGTAATTTAAAACTAAGATATTAATATATAGCTCAATATTTACAAGTGATTTTTCTACAGAGCTGAAACAAACTTGCACTGTAGACAAATGTTACCTTACTGTGTGTTCAGCTGACCTGCTAATTAGAAAACTTAAATTGAGTTCATTAATAGGAAGTGAACCAAATGAACTCTGTGGCCATTATTCCTTTAATTAGTACCAAAGCACACAGTCCTATTAAAAGGTGCATATCAATTACTTTCTCAGAAATTATGCAAAAATATGGGGCTTGAAAAGCATTACAAAGATATTGTATTAAGGTTAGAGTCAGTGTGTTTAAGTAATTATGTTCCCGTATAAATAAACTGCATTCTCAATAAAATTTCTAAGGAACCAGGTTTCCGTTTGTAGTTTTAAACAAAACCCCAAAATGAAAAACTACCTGGTTATGTTGAGTAAAACATCACGGTTTGACCTGACACAAACAGTGGTCTCCTGGGTGAAAGTCCTGTGTTTGTATGACCAATCCATCCTCCACCCTCCTCCCTACACAAACGTCCGCGGACTTTGATTAAAAAAACGTATTCGTGATACGTCAACAAACTAATTCAATCATGTAGGAAAAAACGTTTCCCTCAAATCTTAATTGACCGGCAATTGATAATCATGAAGGATGTTTAAGTTTAAAAGACAACGACTCCCTCTTTACTGAAACAACAGGGCCGACGTTCGTTCATGTTCACGACTTAATTAGAACATAAATAGGTCATTTTTCCTGCAGAGACGCCGACAGGGACGCAGGCCGGACACGTGAGTGCACGATCACACACACATGTACACAGTGCACACACACACACACACACACACACACACACACACACACACACACACACACACACACACACACACACACACACACACACACACACACACACACACACACACACACAAATAGAGTAAATAATTCTCTGTGTTTGACCTCCACATAAATCATTGCACGCAGTTAAACTCACAGATGTGCCAAAATTAATTCTGATTTCAAAACAGAAACTGGCTGCCAATGAAAGTTGGCATACACAGTTAATATCTAAAGTCTCAGACTGACTGTAAACAAATAGAAATAACAGCTGAGATCAAAGCTGGACAAATAAAGGTAAAGAACAGACGGGACTGTTGTGAGTACTGAAAAAAGTAGGTGTTTCCATAAACATAAGTATATATAAACTTAAACATCTGTATCGAAGTTATGTTACTTTAAAACAACAGAAATAGTGCAAAGAAATAAATACTGAATGAATATACTGGATTTTTTTTCTACAGTATGTTCATGTGGAGATGACTATATACTTTATATTTAGCATGTAAAATTTATATTTGAAAATTATAACCTATAACGTCATGCATATACTGTAGAAAACTACTACTTTACCCACTCAAGTAACTTCATTTACTTAACAAACACACTTATTTGAACTCAAACAATGATCTTTTCCTGAATCCAATTATGTAGTTTAGTTTGAATTCACAATGTTAACCCAGAGATTAAAACTGCGTCCGTATGGGACCATTAAGGAATAAGAGCGTGGCGTTAAATGAAATGCGATTAGCTTAAAATGAGTAAAGCGAGGAGCGGAATGATCTTAAAGTGAAATTTATCACGTTGATGTAAACAAACTCGACCAATAAAGATGGTTCTGATTGTCAATTTTTTTTGTCTTAATCAAGGATATACGTGTTTATGTTGTGTCAACATTCCAAGAATATCTTTGTTGTTTAATTTGACTAAATGTTTATGTGAATTTCCAGATTTTTCCTTTTCATTGTAAAAAAACCCAAAAGAGGAGCAGGGCTGTCCAGAAAAAATAAAAGTTTACGTTCAATGTGTTGCAGTCGATATCCAGCCTCACCTCCTCAGTTTAGACATTATTATTCAAACATATATCGCTTTAATCTGTGTTCTTTTTCTTTAAACATCTCTCGGTTTCAGAGGAAGCCCGTGTTACAGACGTCTGGTCCTCACTGATCTCCACCGGCTGTCACTGAACCAGCAGACTGGTTTCAAACACGAGGATCGGATTCTTCTGTCTTTTGTGAGATTAAAGCTCAGATTAAAGCCACGCTGGGAGAGATCTTTTATGTAACACAGCAGCTGTTTTTCTCTGAATGAGAACTTTGCTTTCACTTTAATCGAGATGTTGCTGATTCGACAAATGTCCCTGGATTGGAGCTAGAATGTGAGAGGAGTCACGCTTATATTCAATATGAGGCAAATCTGTATTATGATAACAAGAAGTGTGTATTACGTCAGCTGGGATGGCTTTAGTAGCTACACATGGAATGCAGGCGCTAAATAAACCATTTTTTACAACCCTTCCTCCTAGAACTGTGTTTATATATGATATATTTATTCATATCACCAGTGTTGGGCAGCTCTTTAAAACTAAGATGAGCCGATTAAAAAAAGCTACAGCTGCTTTTTTTAATGTGTCAGATATTTAATCAACATTTAGAACTAAAAGTTTACATACACAAGGAATTTGCCTCAGAGTTTTGGTGCAGAAAGTGAGAGAACAGTCAACAAACGAAAGAAAATAAACGACAGAAATATGAAAAAATTAATTGTTTTTCAAATGAAAGAGCTGTAAAGTTTTGTGCAGGAATTTGCAAAAGTGCATCCTCCCTTTTTTCATTCTTCCTTGTTTAGGTAGATATCTTCACACCAAAATAATTTATTTGCCAATGACTCAGAAAACAACATATATGACCGTTCTATTTACTATACATTTACAGCTGTTTGAACATGATTTACTTTTACATCAACATGTTGACTTATGGTTTCACAAAAGGACACACATAGGGGTCTCCTGGGTGAAAGTCGTGTGTTGACCATCTCTCCATCCCAACCTTCTTTCAAAAATATGATTACAAATTTGTTCCTGATATGTCAAAAAACAAAGTAATCCGGGAGGAAATAGGTTTACTTTGAAAGGTAATTGATAATGCAGTTTGGTTATATAGGGACGTAAAGATGAGTCCTGTAATAGACATTCACTCATCCATTCTCAACATCCAAAACTTTCTCATTTCACCATAAAATCTCACTGCTGTGTGTGTTCTGGTCCTTGATAGTGAACTTTCTTACTATAAATTGACAGTTCTATGAACTCTGATGGGTATTTCATGACTTACTTTTACAAAATCAAAAGGTTGTTGTAGGTATTTTAACAAACAACAGATGCTTTACTCTGATACAACAGACACACGGTGAACCTCATCCTCCACGTCCATCCTGCCACACCCACAGCACGTGTCTCACCCTGCAGACAGGATCCAGGGTGAGCTGAGCAGAAACGAGACACACTGCAGTCACAGAGGGACAACGTGTGTGTGTGTGTGTGTGTGTGTGTGTGTGTGTGTGTGTGTGTGTGTGTGTGTGTGTGTGTGTGTGTGTGTGTGTGTGTGTGTGTGTGTGTGTGTGTGTGTGTGTGTGTGTGTGTGTGTGTGTGTGTGTGTGTGTGTGTGTGTGTGTGTGTCCCAGCGGTCCTCCAGCCCAGCCCCAGAATGAATAATGCACCAGAGGGGAGGAGGATGTGTGTGAGGATCCTCCTGGTTGTTCATCTTTCTCTCTCTCTGTATCGGGTTTCTGATACAGAAGATGGAGAACAAGAGCAGCAGATATTAAATAAAAAAATTAAATCACACTTAAGTCATGTGTTCTGGCCTTAAAGTGAAACTGATGCAAAATAAAAAATGTTGTGGAAAGAAGGAGGTAAAAAACAGAATTATCTGCTAAAAGAAAATACTGTTAAAATGAAATTAATACATTTTTGTTTTTGTTTTTTGTCATCAAAAGCTGCTAGAATATTTTTAAATTCAACATGTTAGACAATCGCAAGGTAATTATTTCCACTGAAAATGAAGGATTATCAAATTATATATATTATACAGTCAAATTCAATTTTTGTCACCAAAATCGAGATAAGAAAAGAGAGCAGTTGACTAAAATATTGATTACCTCATCAAGGTCAAGTGTTATGATGACCTTACAGAAATACGAAGTTTTTAAGGGACTTTTTCTGCCCTGGGTTTCACCTCTCAGGCTACAAACAGAATACCCAAAGAGAGGAACACCTGCAGACAAAACTCAGAGATGAAAAAAACACCTCAAACTCCTTATCATTTTTTAAGGTTAAAGAAAATGAATTATATTTCAAATGTACAGTAAATATTCTCCTCAAATACGCTAGAGTCGCAGGAAAGTTGAACGTGATTTAGTTTGATTACAATTGTTATTGAAAAAACTAAAAACCAATTTCATCATAATAGGCTCTTTGCTAAATTTATATAAATATGCTTCAGCAGGATTTTAGTTTAAATGTCAAGAGTTAAGAATAGCATAAAAAAACACCACTTATTCATTTTTAATATTACATTTTTATCATTATCTTGCTGGATTTTCCTTCCAAAGATCAAGAGTTTATTATCTTAATAATGACAAAAAAAGTTATAAACTACCTTTTAAAATTAGTTTTTTTTAAATCCATTTACTGTTAAAAAAAAATTCTAATAATAATTATTCTCTCTAGTTAAACTTTGAGACACAGCTGATATTTAAATTACCCAGTTTATATTTTGTACCATATTCTTATTAAGGAAGTTTTTAAAAAAATTAGGTGACATGAGAATTAAAAATGTTATAGAATTTATACATCGATTAATCAATAATTATAACAACACTATGTATGTGTATAACAAAGATGACACATTTAAATAACCACCAACATGATATCCATTCCTCTGCAGTGGTTTGCATGTATACTGTATATTACATTACCACACTTCCCTTCCCAGTCTGGATTCCCACTGGGACCACACCAAACCATTAGCTATGGATGTTTGTTCACCAGTGATTAAAGGTAATATTACAGCAGCGTTTCCTTACAGACTGCTGACCCGATCAAAAAAAAGTTCTGCAGAACTGATTCAAACTTCTTAATGAGAAATGTTCCTCGTCTTTCTATCAGAGCTGATAACTGTTTCTCTTTCTGTCTGATTTATCCACAAACTGGTTAACTGATAAAATGCATCACTGGAGAGAGAGAGAGAGAGAGAGAGAGAGAGAGAGAGAGAGAGAGAGAGAGAGAGAGAGAGAGAGAGAGAGAGAGAGAGAGAGGTCAAACTAAAGGACGTTCTCCCAGTAAGCAGACGGATCATTTTGTCTGGGAAAGATGTTCAATCTTGTACTCTGACTGCAGCTGTCTATCTGCAGAAACATGTGAATACTTTACAGGAACAGAAACAATCCTCAACATTTCATTGGTTCCCACCGAACCTGATCAATGACGACTTGGCCGATCACAAACATGGATTTATTAATAATTAAAATCTCATTCATCAACATATCAAAAAACTCAATCACGCATCACCATAACGAATCTTTTGTCAAATCGTTTAGCACAAAAACATAAAATAGAATTCTGCAGAACTTCTATAATGATTTTAAAAATGATCTAAGGTTCATAAATAATGTTTTTTTTATTCACATACAATGTTTGGCAATGCTTTCTTAAATTAGATTATTTGAGTTTTTGCTAAAAAAATGAAGACTTAAAATGTTTGTTTAAGTCATACATTTCCTGCAAATGTAAAGACGTGAACGTCTGAATAATCACAGGTTGTATCCTGATGAAACTCCTCTTCAGAGGATGATTAAGCTGCTCGACCTGTTGCACTAATGATGATCTTTGACGTCATATATTTGTCTTTAATGTTAACTAACTTTACCACTACTACAGTTTTATGGACTCAATTCATCAACAATCCTACAGAAATTAGACAAAACATCTGGAACCAACCACAGCATGCAGGTAACGTAAAGCAACATTATCAAAGGCTGCTCATGAATAAGTTCACCTGATCAATAATGAGAATGTAAATCTCCTTCTAGATGTTCACTAAAGGAACATTAAAGCTGCTTGATTAAAACTTAATGAAGAAACTAAATATGTAAACAGTTACAACATTTTGAACTAGTGAACACTGACTGACTGACTGTCACATCCTCAATGTTTCACATGTCGGAGCGTCTTTGAACGCACCAACAAGAAGTTTTCATAAAATAGTTCCTGCTCAAAATCACTGCAACTAAAACAATATGTTACTGTGTATATGTAAAATATGCATTATTCCCCTTTAACGCAACAACAATCGTGTCCTCTGGTATCAAATCTGTTTAAAGAAGAAATACAGATACATGATGAGTGGAGATATGTGAGGATATAAATGCTTCATCACACAAAAAGAAACAAAAATGCACCTTAAACCTTACAAAACACAAAGATTAACTCATTACCAACAGGGTTATCATTTTATCAATTATGACTTTGTTGCGAACCAAAGTCTCTCTTTTAAACTCTATTTTATTAACTTCTGGGGGTTTAATGATGTTTTTGGTGATTTTATGTTTTCCCTCATGGACAATAAAGTTATAGTTGAAGTAAAGACTTTAATTGTAATCAGATTAAATTGTGTCTTAGCTTCTAAATTTAGTCAGTAATTCGCTTCTTAATATGATTTTTGTTGATTTGTTTATTCCTGTAATTAAGTTAACATCTATTTAAACATGTAGGCTCAACAGAGATTTAAATAAAATCTTTGTTAATACAGAGCTGGCTGACGTAGCAGATATGATGGTTACAGTCAGACAGAGAGAAGTTCATGAACTACAAAATAAAGCAAAGTAGAGAAAGAAGAGAAGTAAAAAGTCAAACAGAGACGTTAAACTGCAGGAAAAGTAGCTCCAACGTATCAACGAAGATAAGATTTACAATAATAAGTATTTTTCTGGAGCTCTATAAGCTGGATATTAAAATATTCTTTGTCCAGATAATCAAGAAATGGTGGTTTAAAAGTCTGCAAGAAAAAACTGTGATTGAATGATAAAAATACAGGAATCAGCTATTATGGTGCAAATGTTGCAAGGTTAGACTAACAGGGATTGAAGGGACAGTGATAAAAAAGAGTATCTGTATTTGTTTGTATTTAAATATTCATTATCCTGCCTGTTGATTATTTTATTTAGATATCATTTATGTGTCTTCTATTACTTTATTGAATCCAATGCAACACACACAATTATAAGAATCGTGAAAATGAGTCCTTAACTTCTATCAACATTAACATTTAAGAGGTTTTAGAACGTAGAATGTTGAAAAACATCTGAGTTATTTTCTCATATTTCTCATAGAATGTTTGTCAATGTTTAATACAAATTAGTCTTGAATGCACAAGTGAAATGCATGCCGATAATAAAGACGGAAGTTGTGCAGCTGATAAAACAGGAGATCTGATCAACTACCAAGATTTAAAATGTAAAATGGAGTAAAGCAACACCTCCAAGTCCTGGAGTCAGCACTCAGCATCTTATCTGCTAATCAGAGCTGGTCGATGTGTGTGTGTGTGTGTGTGTGTGTGTGTGTGTGTGTGTGTGTGTGTGTGTGTGTGTGTGTGTGTGTGTGTGTGTGTGTGTGTGTGTGTGTGTGTGTGTGTGTGTGTGTGTGTGTGTGTGTTTATTGTGTGTGTGTGTGTGAGACTAGAAAACTCTCCTAATATGATTCACCACAATTCACCACAACGTTTATTACAGCTGGAGACAGAAAATCTTGAGTATACAAACAAGCAGCTACAGCATTACTAATGATAAGAACAATTATTTGCATTAGCTGGTTTTATATTTCAGTTTTTACAAGCTTTTTAATATTTTTTTTTATATATTTTATATAATTTATATATATTTATATATTTTATATAATATCATATTTATTTTTATATTTTTATATTTCTATATTTTTACATAATATAATATATATTTTTATTTCTATATTTTTATATTTTATATAATATAATATTTATTTTTTATTTCTATATTTTTATATTTCTATATTTCATATTATATTATATATATTCTGTGTTGTTGACCAAATTGCTTGTCTGATGTTGTGGTTCTCCGTTTTACACGGAGCGACAGTCAGAAACAGAAACCCAGGACGGAGTGTTCACTGCCACACCCCGAGGTCCTAGGAGATGTTATCGATACCGAGAGAGGAGATAAGGAGGAGGAGAGGAGGAGAGAAGGAGGGCTGAAACAAGGGAGGCTGCACGGAGAGAAAAGGCAGAGGAGAGGAGGAGAAAATAAGAGGACGAGACGAGGAAAAGAATAAATCACAAAGAGATAATAAAAATGGGATTGGATTGGAAGTGATAAAAGTGGATGTTAGAATATACGTGGAAATTCTTTATTAAAATAACCTCGTTTTCAAGTTTGTCCTCAAAGACAATTATACAATACAAGCACAATTAGACAAAACAAAACAAAAATAACAAGATCATTTAACGATACCAAATTTGACAAAATTAAAAAAAGACATACGTAAGACATACAAAATGAAATGAGAGGAAGGGAGACAGAAAGAAGAGGACAGTCAAGTGAAGGAGAGATTATTGATGGAGGAGAAAAGAGGACACAAAAATATAAGAGGAGAGGGAGAACAAAGATGGAGTCTGGTTGAAGGAGAAGAGGAAAGGATGCATTTAAAAGAAGGGGAGAAAGAAAGTCCACCTCTCTCTCCGTCTGCCACAAAGGGTTTAAAGACATTGCATGTGCATCTATCAGAGCATCTGCACTAACACAAGCAGGACATCTACTCTCAACTCCAGTGAAGACGTCACTCTGGTAGGCCTCAAACAGACAACTTAAAAAGACCACAACATAAAAACAACGGCCGATGTTGAGCTCAGCTAACAGAAGGATGAAACGAGAAAGACAACCCACATACATAGCATGTGTTAGTAGCATATAGTGAACTGCTGCTGTAGATTATTTTAGTTATCAGGTATTCTACTATTCGTTCCATCAAGTAATCGGATAAGAAATACTTTTGAAATTAAGACCCACAACTAATTAGTTTCCTTTTTAGAAAAATCTACACTTTAAATTATTCACGATAGTAATATCTGTGGAAACTAAACCCATTTAGGTCATTAAGGTTCCATATAACATTCTGTTTCAAGACTTTTTCACTTTAATATTAGATAGTAACAGTTACCGCAGTATGAAACATTTTGCAGTGAATTTAGCCTAAATTATTTTATTTAAACTGTTTCACCTGCTGCACATTTTAGGAGAAAATGTAAAATGAACACAAATGCAACGGCCAACACCATCCCCCCATATTCAAGTGCAGCAAATCACCCAGTGTGTGTGTGTGTGTGTGTGTGTGTGTGTGTGTGTGTGTGTGTGTGTGTGTGTGTGTGTGTGTGTGTGTGTGTGTGTGTGTGTGTGTGTTTGGGGTTACTGCAGTCTATTCTCCAGAGAGAGCTGAATAACCCTGAACCCTGAACCTCATCATGTACTACCAGTTCCAAGCTCTCTCTCTCTCTCTCACACACACACACACACACACACACACACACACACACACACACACACACACACACACACACACACACACACACACACACACACACACACACACACACACACCATTGTGTGATGAAGGATGGAGGGGCCTCTCTGTTCGTTCAGAAAGCTTAATTAACTCAGCAGGTTTGAATGATGTGAACATGTTATTACATTATATATTCCTGTCAGATCTTTATGAGCCGCTCTATTTAAACGAAATAAATGTTCTGTTCAGTGTTTGATTTCTGTATTTTTGGACCAGAATACTTCCTTGTTAACAAGCAACAAGTCACCAGGTTTTCATTAAAGATAAATCAACGTTATTTTACTTTCCTCCATTCAAATGATAGAAAGCACAATTAATAATGCTTCCCTTAAAACTAAACTGCAGAATTATGATTCTAAAATATGAGGCAGAAATATGCAAAACGATTTTTTACAACTTCTCACCTACATACTGAATATTTCCTGCATGAATTTAGGGAATATGAATGTTAAAAGGCCAGTATGTAGTGTTTCAGGGAACCATAACAGAAATGTTATATAATATGAATTAATAAAACTATATAATAAAATGTTTTATTAGTGTATAAAGACCTGAAACTAAGAATCATTGTGTTTACTTTGGAATGAGGCCTTCATATCTACACATAGTGAGCAGGAGGCGGAGTCAGCCATGTTTCTACAGTAGCCCAGAAAGGACAAACCAAACACCGGCTCTAGAGAGAGACTTTGACATTTGATGTTTTTTTCGGTTAAATCTGATTTTTGCAATTCGATTATCTTCTTTCTTTTTATGCATATTGATGTACTGTGTTAGTGATTTATAATCAAAGAATCAATGCAACAAATGGGGGAATATTCTGCCTCTTTTGCCTCTTTCCTCGGGAGAGTTCGATCAGTAAACTATCTGTCAGATGTTGAGCTCTCAGGTTCATGTAAAGCTTCTTTTATCTGTGAGATCAAAGTCTGGTGAGCAGATGTTGGAACAGGAGGGTGTGATGCTGATGCTGTATCATCCTGATACCATCAGATCTCTCCTCACTGAACGGGGCGTCGGCTCTGCAGGGAGGCTACAGACCGGACCAGCATGCACTTCACCAGGTCAGCCGTTAAAGTGGAAGGACTCCTGTTACTTACATTGCACACAGAAACACCTGCTCGTGCTGCACTTCAGTCACATCGAGTAGAAAAAAACCTCGGCACGATTAGAACAAACAGAGAGGAACGATCGCAAATGTGTGAACAACACAGGCTGTAAACAAGAAGAGAGGCCTGTTCATATCAATACAACTGTTACAATCTGCAACGAACTGGGTGCAGAAAACAAATATATATTTAGTAAATTAATTCTTTATTTTGAGGAGCAGTAATGTGCAATCTTTTTTAATTTTAATTAATTAATTTATTTAAATTTTTAATGCTAATATTTTTTAGATTTAGTTATTTATTTATTTATTTATTTATTTATTTATTTATTTATTTATTTATTTATTTATTTATTTATTCATAAACCACCCTAAAAAAACTGACAAATTTAACAGAAAGAATTATGACTTGTCTTGCAGGAAAATGATGAGGCATTTTCATCTAAAAGACCTCCGGATGTGTTTACGGAGCGCTGTACAAATGAACCTGACCTTCAGTAAACACTAGTAGCTCCTGGCTGATTACCCATAATCCTCAGGGAGTTTCTCCGTCTGTACCAGGAGATGCAGCACGAGTCTCACTCATTACGCCTTCTCTAAAATATGAAACCGCAAGCGAGGGAATAACTGAAGGAGGTTACAGATGAAGATCGGGGGGGTAACGGCTGGAGGCCAGTCAGCAAGAAAGCTGTGTTCTTTACAAAAATACAAATGGCTGAAGATGCATAAAAAAAAGTACAGGAAAAATAGAAAACTAAGCCGATGCAGGTAGAGCTGCTTCTTGCAGGAGAAGAAACTTCTGTGCTCAGAGGTCTGGAGGCTAAACGCTGCAGTTTAAAGAGATGCTTCTGGTGTATAATGATACAAATACTAGGCAATGACCACAATAATCTTATATGCACCTCCATTAAACAGATTATATATAATAAATAAGAGTGAATCCATCCTGGTTTTCCTTCACGATATATTCAGATAAGCTTCAAACACTCCGGTCAACAAGGTGGCAGTAAAGTTATTGACCAACCGACAAAAAAACACCACAAACAAGACAATTAGAAGAAAAATAAGAAGCCTGACAATAAGAAACAGTTCAGTTTACCTTCAACCAAAGCCAGGAACAGAACTGAAGGGATGCTGAAACTTAAAAGACTAAACCAACTACACATTTTTCCAGATTTGTAAACTTAGCACTAGTCGTATTATAAAATAATAAAGATGCTCACAGCACAGGTTACTGTCTACTCGACATTTTTAGTCAGTTTTGTCTTTCAAAAGTTCTCCTGCTCACACTTAGAGGCGTCAACGATCCTGATTTAAGCCGTGAAATCAAACATGTTAAAATAATCCTAATGTAAACGATAAACAGAGATTGAATCTTCTTTGAAATCAAACATGTTAAAATAAATCATATTCAAGATCTGCAAAAAATGTCAAGAAAAATAAACAGGCTGATTGATTTATCTTTTTTTTAACAGTCCAGTACACACATTTAGAATATGTATAGAAACTCCAGTATCACGTTTCCTCTGTGAGAGCGCGACATGATGAAGCGGAGTCTGGGGAGCAGAGGTCATTGTGGGATTTGAACCGTCGCTCTCGGCACCAGTACGTCCACTGGTCTGGTTTCTCTGTCTCACTGGGGATTTAAACCCATGAACATCTGTAAGAGCAGAGCTCTACAGCAGCTGTAGCCTCCCCTCCCCCCCGCTCTGAGCCCGGAGAGAGTGACATCACTTCCTGTGGAGTGGAAGAAACCCAACTCAACGTATTCCTCTTTAAAACACTTGTCTTCTTCTTTCTTAGGCCTTCTTTCCTTCCCTACATTTGTCTCTTTCTTTATATCACTATTTGCCCTCCCTGTATCCTTCTTTTTCTTCCCTACATCCTTCTGTCTGTCTCTTCTTCCCTACGTCCTTCTTTCCATCCGTAAGTCCTTCTTTCCTTCCCTATCTCCTTCTTTCCCCACATCGTTTCCTACATTCCCCTTCCCTTCCCCAAATCCCTCTTTCTTTCCCCACATCTTTCTTTCCTTACCCAATTCCTTCCTTCCATCCCTGTATCCTTCTTCTCTTCCCGACATCCTTTCCTACGCCCCCTTACCTTCATCCTTCTTCCCTTCCCAACACCTTTCTTCTCTTCTCAACATTCTCATTTCCTTCCCTTCATCCTTCCCCACTTCTTTCTTACCTTCCCCAATTCCTTCTTTCCATCCCTATATTCTTCTTCTCTTCCCCCACATCCTTTCCTACACCCCCTTACCTTCATCCTTTCTCCCTTCCTAACATCCTTCTTCTCTTCCCCACATCATTATTTCCTTCCCTACTTATTTCTTTCCTTCCCCACTTCCTTCTTCCCTTCTTTCTTTCCTTCCCTCTTTCTTGTTCTGTTCTGCTTCGTTAAACTAGGAGCATATCTCTGCCAGCGGGTCAATAACTGGGGAAACGATGAATGCACCATCCGTTTAGGAAACACAAGAGCAACCTGACAGGAAGTGTCTTTGGTTCAGGTCCAGAGACATTTGTTAGGTGGATGTTGTTCACAGAACCTGACCTTAGATCAGCTACAGCAGACATGATGAACAGAAGCTCACTGACTTCCTCCACATTTATCTCTTAGAAGAATATCAAAGGAAATGTTTATGCTCCATAAAAACGTAAACAAAACTCAAAATGCATCAGGACAAGCTGCTCGAGTCTCCTTCAGCTTCCCCTTCATAGCCTCCTTTCACTCCGCACTGTCATTTACTTCCTTTCTCACTTCCTTTGCTTGCTTCCTCAAAGTTATTTCCAAGAGGAGAGGAAACAGTGTTATTATAAAATAGGACAAACAATTAAGGAAACTTCAGAAATATAATTGAAAACTGAACTCCTCTGACAGTTTCCTCAAGAATTTGGACTTTAAGAAACTATAATGTTCAGAAGTACTCTTTTGTAAACTCTGAACATAAAGAGAGACGTAGAGGATAAAAGATGAAGTTCAGGAAATGAGAGCAGACGGCCGCGTATCCCACCGGAGTGAGGAAGCTGTTCATGTCGTCATCCAGTGACTCAATAAGTAACCGTATGGATCTAAGGGAGGAGATGCTCAGAAAGATCACATCATGATGTCACTTCACGGTCATTAATCGGAGCAGCATGTCGATGAGGTTCTGCATGTTGGGTAAAGTCCAGATGAACAGGTGGGGATGTGTGGGAAAACAAAAGGACTACGCCCGAACATCAACCACCTGAGGGAATGTCTGAGGTGTCATCACGCTCGGTTTCACAGAATTAAAGTTTCAAAATAAAGCGGCTTAATCTGGATGCAACTGTGTCCTTTTTTCAATGTATCTGGTCGTCTGACTGCTCGTTTCAAAGCAGACATTTTTGCAAGTCATAGCAGGAAAAGCACAGATTTAACATCAGACATCACATAAACATTAAGGCCCTGTTACTCCTATACAGATGTTGATTTTACAGTTTTCTATGTTTTGATCACTTTTGTCCTCACGCAAACAGAGTTTTAGGTCACTAAAATGGATATTACTCTGTATCTGTGTGGACATATGAAACGGGGCTTCTGGGAAACAATGACGTCATTTCCTCAATTCACACATTCACATTTCCCCACCTGATCAGAGTCTTCCTTTGCAGGATGCTGTTTCTAAAAGACCACTTCGATGTCTGAATATATCGTATAAGAAGACAACCAGCAATAGTTTCCTTCATCGTCTTATCGACAGCAAATGAAGAGAAAGAAAGAAACAAACAAACACTTTGTTAACACAGCCAAAGGCAGTGGCGCTCACTGAGCATGCTCAGAATCTTCTCCTCTGGTATTTGACGTATTGTTGTGCTGCCTTTATAACCACGTACCGGCCCTGTGAGGGTTTGGAGTCTGTTTTGCTCCAGTGTGGACGGAGACATTTTATTCAAAGAAGGTTATGTGAACAAAATGTGATCCTAAAACATAGAGGAAAATATCAGTTGAAATAATATCTGTATATGTATTTAAGCACTCCATTTTGATGAGCTGGTTTCCTGCATGATGTTGTGTTTTCTGGCTCATTGACTGACTCACTTAATGTCACTTTGACCCGTACCAGAGTGTCTGATGTGGAAAAGGTGTTTTGGAAAGGTGCGTGATGGGAAAAAGAGTCTGAACTTTATGAACTATGACTTTTGTCCTTATAAACACGCCATGAGCGCTACGATGAAACGGTCTGAAAGCTCCATTAGCACCATTCTCTACAATAACTGCATCTCGTCCCTCCCTGTAAACACAAGACTGTTTTCCTTGAATTCAACTGTAGCCGGTTAGTCAACACTTCAGACGCGGTGGAACAACACAGCGTACATTCGCTTCAAGATTAGAATAAGTTAAAAATGTGCTCATTCTTCAAAGTTTGAACTTAAAGTAAAAACACAGCTGAGGTCAGGTCAGAAAGACGAACCAGTAAATACTAAAGTAGGATTCCCCCTCACGTTCATGAGGTTTCAAACCAGTGAAAGACATTTCAACCAGGGAAACCAGTGAGGCAGCCCAGTATGAAGCAGGGCAGCAGACTGGGAGCAGAGAGGTGTTGGCCTCTTTCTGTATGCAGCAGGCAGAGCGAGCTCTTCTGCAGAGCAGGCCTCCACAACAAAAGCTCAGAGACACTGGGAGTCACCTCCCTCTGCTCCTGTCTCTCCCTTTATCATCCTCCCTCTTTCCTCACATCGTTCTGGCGGCGTTAGCATCAGACAGCTCATTAAATCTGCATTCCATGCAGGATTAGGCTTAACACACACACACACACACATGAGCACACACACTTTCCTCTTTTCATATAAACACTAAACAGGAGGGAGGTGTCAGAGAGCAGCTTCAGCAGTACGTACCACATCTCTTCTTCTTCTTCTTCTTCTTCTTCTTCTTCTTCTTCTTCTTCTTCTTCTTCTTGTTTTCAGTCCATCTCGTTCTCGTCTCCTCTTCTCGAGTGTCGGATGTTGGAGGATGCAGAGAGAGAGGGGGGGAGGGTGGTGCTCTTGGTGTTGTGGCAATCCCACTGCAGAGGGAGAGAGAGAGAGAGATGGTGCTAACAGAGAGGATGCTAACGCTAAAGTAGCCACCAGCTCAGTATGGGACGTTGGACGGATGGATGGGAGGGGTGAGGATGATGATGATGCGGCACCTTTCAGTATGGAAACAGAGAGAGAGAGGGAGAGAGAGAGAGAGAGAGGGGTGCCCTGTTACCTTGGAAACTGAGATGATGTGATGTGAAGGTGGAGCTGAGCTCTGATTGGCTGACAGGGTGTGGTGCTCCCCTTCCTCAGGGAGGAGGAGGAGGGAGGAGGGAGACGAGGGGGGATGACGGAGCAAAGAGGCTGGGTGGTGAGAAGCAGCTGCTCTCTCTTTCTCTGCGTTGGAGGAGAAAAACGCTGCACAGAGACGACAGGAAGTCATAACGCCCCCGACTGGTGACTCCTGGACGTGCAGAAGAAGAAGAAGAAGAAGAAGAAGAAGAAGATGAAGATGAAGAAGATGAAGAAGATGAACATGAAGATGAAGAAGAAGATGAACATGAAGAAGAAGATGAACATGAACATGAAGAAGAAGAAGAAGAAGATGAAGATGAACATGAAGATGAAGAAGAAGAAGATTGATGTTACAACAATATCCAATTCGAATTATAATTATGTCATTTGCAAATACGTCCACCCATAATGCATTATGACAGCCTAAAATAATGTAAACATTATATCATAAACAAAATGTAAAACACATTCTAATAAATGAAAATATTAAAGGGTGATTTAGGAAACCAAAGAATCTGCTTTAACAATAATTAAGTAAACAAACAAATATGTAGATTTGAAGATAGATAATTGATGTGCCGTTTGATCTCAACTCCACTACATATCTTTATTTATTTAATGAGAACATTTACTACAGAATATAAACACGGCAGACTCTGATTAACATTTACAACTTATATCTTTTAGTTCATTCAGTAATTTAAATGACTAGTTTTGTAGTAATTATATGGAACGTGAAGACAGTGTTCAAGTGATTCATGAAATCATTCCCATCCTTAATATTGCTACAAAACCAGTCTTTCAATCTTTATATCTATACATTTAAATTCGAAAATAAAATGTGTTATTATACTTTCCTGTAAATATCACTATTTGTCTTCGTTATTTGCCTTTTGTGCAGACAATTCACTTAAGTGAAGGTACCAGTACATCTCTATGACAATACTCCATTACAAGTAAAACTACAAGTAGAACTCTTGTCTTGAAATAAGGATAAACTGTCAGGGAGAAAACATATGGTTTATGCAAACTTCTTAGTTTATTAAGTGTCTTAAGCTAGCTGTAATGTAATGTAATGTAATGTAATGTAATGTAATGTAATGTAATGGTTAAAAGTAAAAAAGCAAAACATTTCCCTCTGAGGTTCAGTGAAGCAGAGGAAGGCCTGAGACGCAGAGGGAGCTCAGCCTTGGAGTCAACAGTCACATCCCACCTTCAGGTTCTGGTTTTAAACCCTGATTGAGTCAAATACACATGAAGTCAAAGATGCTGTTTCTAAACTGAAGCACAGCGCCACCTGCTGACAGCCTGAACATTACACACAGTCAACAGAATAACACAGCTGAAATGAGAGAAGACATGTTTCCATCATGTGGAACTGATCTCATCAATGATCACCTGTGTCTGTGAGCCGAGGCCTTCAGACGGAACACCTGAAGTAGCTCAGCCCTCATGAAGGTGATCAGTTTCACCTGTGAAGGTCAAACTGTGTGACTGTGGTTTATATTAACAAAGTAAAGCATTTTAACTCACATTTAATCTTACGTGTTAAAGTATCCCCATAGTGTGATAATAGTACTTTTAAAAGAAATAAAGACTACTTCCTCTTATTTTACGCGGACAGTTACTGACTAATTAAAGTTACTAAATTAAATATAGCGGACGAAATATATATGTTTAAATATTTCCGTGTGCACTCGTATTCTGACCTTTACAGTAATTGCATTGAATAAGAAGTTTATTTTCTCACTTTATTAAATACTTTATCATTTCTTCAGACAGGTGTTGCAGATTAAAGTCTTACCTGAAAAGAGGTTATGAAACCTTAAATTATACCTGAGAACATCACATGACTACTTACGGTTTTCAAAATAAGGTAAAGCCCAGATAAATGTTATTATAGTCACAAAAAAAAATTCTGACTACATACAGACTCAAATACAAGAGTAATTAATTTATCAATTTGTAGAATTTCCAAATTAAAAGTCCCACGGCCACATTTGTACATTGACATGAATTGAAAATAACACCAAGTCAAACTATGCACAGAAATCATTTAGAAATTGGTTAAAAGTTCTTTCTGCAGTGATGTCCCTCTAAAGATTGGAGGCCCATAAACGTGTTTACTGGATTGTAATATTTTAAGTAAAAGTAAAAAACATTTTTTTGATTTTCTGTCATCTTAAAGTAAAATAAAAATGCAAGAAAGTCAAAACCAGAAAACAAGTCTTACTGCTAGAATGAGAGATAGCTAACCGGTGAATTCAAATGATTATTGATAAAAGGTGCAAACGTTTACAGAAACAAGAGGCAGGTTAGCACATGGCAGCTTCTCCTGATCAGGTAAAGTATAAACAGGTGGGCAGGGTAGTCAGGTGACTGGGAATACAGGAAATCAAAGAGCACCTGGTGGACAGGTAGAGAATGACAGTGAATGTGACATTAGCCCTCAAATTGTATCAGAAAATTCTCATAATTACATCATCTGTACACTTTGTAACCTTGTTAAGAATAGTGGGAGGCAGTATTTGGAAACATTCATTTGCGTCCTCCATCATTTAAATTGAAACGTTTTATTCCATTGTTTCACATTTATTTTAGTTGAATATTGTATTTTACTCCACTAGATGTTTCTGACATCTTCAGTTACTTCACAGATTTAGATTAATAATAGGCTATGTGTCATTAAAGGTTAAGATAAGGTACTATGAGAGTTACATATGTGTATATACACACAAATATTATAATCTCAATAAAAGGATTATTCATCCTTTTGTACTTTAAGTTTATTTTGATGCTAATACTTTTGTGCTTTAACTTAAGTAAAACTTTGAATGCAGGACTTTTACTGTAAGTACACTGAAGTAGAAATACTTTTGTCCAAGTTCAAGATCTGAGTACTTCATCCACCTGATGTTGGAAAAGCACAGCTGTAATGTTTAGAAAGCTACAGATACATTTACAGAACAATTTATATTTACAGTTTTATCTCCTGAACCATCAATTTATCCTCAAATTAAAATTCTATGGATTTTATTTGGTGGTGCAGTTCAGATTTCGACCACAGGATGGCGGTCGTAACCTTCTCATCACCTGAGTGACTGCAGGGCAGAGAGTCCTGGGGGCCTGGGGGCCTGGGGGCCACAAGACTAATCTGAGGGGTTTGAGATGACGACCGCTGTATAATGATTTTTTTTAAAAAGTTTAAAAGTTCTGCTACACAAATCTATGTTTAGTTTTTTACCTGCTTTTCATTTTTTGGTGTGAAATATTTGACATTTTCTTTCTTTGGGCCTTGTGGAGTTAATTAAATAAAACAATCAGAGGGAAAATGTCTCTTTTGTGAAACTAATAATTAATAGACATCAGAAACAAGAAAAGGGACCCAAACTAGACATTACTTTATTTAGTCTTTATTGTGAGGCCAAAAGGTTTAGAACCAATGATTTAACCTTTAACAATACGTTGATTTAACCTTTAACAATACGTTGATTTAACCTTCAACAATACGTTGATTTAACCTTTAACAATACGTTGATTTAACCTTTAACAATACGTTGATTTAACCTTCAACAATACGTTGATTTAACCTTTAACAATACGTTGATTTAACCTTTAACAATACTTTGATTTAACCTTCAACAATACGTTGATTTAACCTTTAACAATACGGTTTTTTTTTCAAGTGAATGTGTTTTTTCAAAATAAAATCTTAATCTGGAAGTAACCAGCAACTACAGCTGCTCAATAAATGCAGAGAAGCAAAAAGTATAATTTTATACTACTGATATGTAGTAAATTAAGTAGAAAGTACCACAAATATTGTGCTGAAGTACAGTCTTTAGGTGTATTTACTAATTTACCAGTGAATATTTGAATGCAGACTTGTTTCATGTAGTATTGCTACTTTAGTGATTGTTGTTGTGTTTTTTCTTTTATATTGTTTGTGCTGAATAAGCTAAATAATAAAGTATTTTTCTCAATATTTTCCCCACTGACTACTTAACTAACAGTACTACTGAAGAAAGCACAAAACATCTTTCACTACTGAAACAGTTAAATATAAAAACTAATATAAGACGTATTTATAAACCCATGAAATTCAGTTAAAGGAAGAGTAAAAAATAAATATATTCACAGCAGATTTTTGGAAAAAAAGAAACTTTATTTGGAAACATTATGGAGAGAAAACAGAGTTTTAGAGTTTTTCATTTCTGAAAATCATTTTTATTTACTATAATACACAGCGGATGACGTTAAAAGTCAGTTGGTTTGTACACCGGAGTGACTGAATGAGATCTTATCAACAAAATGATAAAAGATAACAAGTTGATTGATGAAATACTACAGAATAACAGCTTAATCTTTAATTATCTAGCAGCTGCTGAACCCCCCCCCCTCCCTCCCATCCCAAACCCTCCCCCCTAAAAACCTTGATCTTGTAGATCAGGACGCTCTTGGCTCCGTTCCACTTTCCCCGTTCGCTCCCTTCAATGTGCCCTTCAATGTCCCCTTCAGTCCAACGTCATACAACCTTAAAATGAGCTTTTGGCTACGTTCCATTCTGAATATTTATCCCCTTTAAACACACACTCTTACTCCTCTCATTCACACCTCCAAGGAAAATTATGTCTGAATTTGTCTGCGGGGTGCATCCCATTCCAGACACGTGTCTCCTTCAAAGTGCCCTTTCAAAGTTGTCTAAATCAGATCTGTGGATGTTCTGACGGCTTCTGGCTCCGTTCCATTTCTCTTCAGTACAACCTTTTTACTCAAAATAAAATCTACACTGACTATTGATTTAGCAAATTAAAAGTCTTTAAATATCTTGTTTTGCACAAACAACAATCTAAAACCCAAAAATATTACATTTAGAAGAATAGAAAAAATAATTGATGAGCTTGAGAGAGCAAATTTCTAGAATTAATGTTCTATAAATTACAAAAAAAAAAAAAAAAATATATCAATTGTTTTAGGACTCAAGAGAAGATAAATTAGGTTTTTAAAAATTAAACTAGTTAAAAAACTTTGTTATAAAAAAAAGAATATCTGCAGAATTTGCCAAAACTGAAAAAGCTTAAATCTCAACAAAGAAATTGCCTCATGACATCATCTGGCTACAAATATCGTCTGTACAAGAAACAGCCGACTGGTTTTGAGGACACTTACACACATCTGAAATGGGACACACCCCCGTAGATATTCTTGTATAATTGGATTCGTCCCTCGTCGCTTCTTCGAAACACTTTGCTGATCACATTTTAGAGAAAAACGTTTTAATCGAGATCGAGATGTTTGATCAGCTCTCTTTACTTTCTTGTAGCACAAATAGCCACCAGCAGAGCAATGCATTATGGGTACAAAGTCCCCCCCTTTGAAGGCTCCATCTGATAAGATTTAGTTCACCTCAAATCGTTAAAGAAACTTAATGTTGTTATTTTTACAAGTTATTTTCTGACTTCTAAAAGACTCTTTTGTAAAATCTGGATTAAATAATATTCCATCAAATGCACAAGATAAAAAAAGACATTTAGTTTGTTTTTAGTGCGAGAAATACACACAGAACCATCTTATATAAACTGATTGTGTAGAAAAATGCTAAATAATTAAAAGTAGCATTAATATAAATACAACTGTCAATTAAAGTATTTATATATATATTTTAATAATAACTATGTATAATTAACTGGGAAGAACTGTGTCATGTTGGTGCTAATTAAAAAGGAAAAAAGTGTTTTGCAATTCAATTAAATATAAATAAATACTCATTCATTGCTCATCTATGAGTGAAAACTTTATTCTTTTTATTTTGGACACGTTCAGCTGACCTGCTGTGACCTGATTAACAGACTCTCTGGGTGACGCCAGCAATTAACTGAAATTAATTGATTAGAAGTGTGTTCTCTATAATTAGCACAAAGTACCAGAAGTGGAAGAAGTATTCAGATCGTTTACTACAAGTAGCAAAACTACGATGTAGAAAAATACTACGAGACGTATGAGCAGCTAATTAAGCTTCAAATGAATGTTTATTTCTCTCTGAAATGAGGTGAAACAGAAGTACAGTAAGAACCCTCGGACTGAAATACTCAAGTACAAGTAGAAGTACCTCGATATTGCACCTGGAGAAAATGCTTCCACCAGGTCATTATTAATTAATATTCAGAGGTGGAATTAGAGAGCTCGTTCAGATGCATAATTTCTGACTATCGTGATGAAAAAACATCTTTGTTTTTGTGCAGCAGGTTTGAATATTTGTTTAATTCAGGTGGACAGAAGAGTGTTTAAAGTTTTAGTAAAAATACACGTTCAACATCGTGGGAATACCACAAAAACACGAGATACACAAACGAGGATTCGGCTGAATTTAAAGGTTTTACTAAATTTAAGTTTGTTTTTCTGCCTCAAAGTGTCAACAATGAAGAAAGCGACGAGGGATTTTCTCTTCAGACGAGCCAAAGAGGATTAAAACCCACAGATCTGTTATCAAACCCCCACACACCACACACACACACACACACACACACACACACACACACACACACACACACACACACACACACACACACACACACACACACACACACACACACACACACACACACACACACACACACACACACACACACACACACACACACACACACACACACACACAGTCAGAATAAAACGATGGGTTTCAGTTACACCATCAGAACGACAAAGAAATATGATTATAGCTTCTGACAGATTATACAGTCCAGTACCCCGTGGTATTCACTACATCAGCAACCTCTGCTGCTGATAAATTTATATATATATATTTATATATATATATATACTTATATATATATTTATTTCCTCTATTTAGGGAAAACTATTTGAAATATAACCAAAAATATGATATTAAGAGTTGATTTCTTGCATGACAGAAAACAATAAAACTTTTTCCCCTTAAACCCCGAAAAACAAAAAAAGATTCTGATAAAATGATGCAAATCTGAACAAGAGCTCCTTTAGAGTTTCAAAGCGTTTCATTTCATTTTTTTTTTGTAACTTTAAACTTATTTTTTTATCTTTTCTCACTAAGTGGCAAAAAACAGAGACATGCAAATTTTAGTTTCCAACAAACCAACAGAACAAAAGCAGAAATGAAGAAGCGGGAGGAGGACGACGCCTCCTACGAACCGAAACGGACCCTGAACGCATCGCGACAAAGTGGTTTCTCCTCACTGGTTTCTCCTCACTGGTTCCTCCTCACTGGTTTCTCCTCACTGGTTCCTCCTCACTGGTTCCTCCTCACTGGTTCCTCCTCACTGGTGTGCCGTTGTGGAGGAGTCCTCCCTTCAGAACTAGAGAGAGTTCAGAGGTTCTCAAGAGACGAGAACGTCGGGCCGAAGATCTGCAGTCCAGGTTCTCTCGTACGGAGCGCTACGACTCCATCTGTCCTCGTTTTTAATTCCCTCCTTAATCCCCCCCTTCCCTCTGCAGGGAAGGTACAAACTGGCTGTAAAACAGACCTCAGGTCAGTTCACACAGATACACATCGTCATCACACACACACACACCGTCATCACACACACACACACACAAACAGGGTAAAAATCAGACGTTACAAAAAAATATTAGAAATAAAAAAAAAAGATAAACGACGCAAAACAGACATGAAATCGTCGTGTGGGAGCTCTGACACAAACCGTGCATGTGCTGTCCTTTAAAGAGGGGTCAAAGTTCATGTAGTGGGGGTTTAGGATTATTCATCGTGTCCTTGTGTCCTCCTCAAACATCCCCAAGACTAAAAAATAATCCACATTGTATTATATTTCTGCCTCCGCCGTTTTATCTGACTTCTGCAAACTTCTCACGTTCCCGTCGCCTCCTCCTACTGACCGGGGTTTGGGGTCAAAGGGCGACAGAAAAGAAGAAGAAGAAGAAGAAGAAGAAGAAGAAGAAGAAGAAGAAGAAGAAGAAGAAGAAGAAGAAGAAGAAGAAGAAGAAGAAGAAGAAGAAGAAGAAGAAGAAGAAATGTTTTCCTTTTGCTGAAATGTCAAAAACAAAGTCAGTCAGTGAGTCAGGAACCAGTCAGTGGGATATCTAATGAGTCACGTGTTTCATATTTGAGTTGCAGTCGTTGGGTTGAGTTTTTCCCTTTTCTGTTGTCTCGGAGCAGGAAGGTGGGACGAGGGTTTTAAGGTGGTATAGAGTGTTTTAAGGTGGGCTTGCTCAGGACCCTTAGTGTGCTATTTCATGAGGGTAAGGTGGGAGGAGTGTGATCTTTATCCAAGTCCCAGTCAGGCCCCTGCTCAACGATTAGTGTTGTCTTATGTGCCGAATCAAACAGTTCCATCATCAACGACTTCAGTCTCCGTATCATTAAAAAAGGGGCAGTCGGATCCCAAAAAATTAGTTCCAAATAAAGAAAAAGGTGGCGTCCGATTGTAATTCTGATCCGGGATTAAACCACGCAGGATGAGCCGATCTCACAGATTACTTTAATCCAACAAACGGTCGATGTGTCTAAACCCCCGGAGCTCCTTCACCTCCAACAGCAGCTGCACCAACCGGGTTATTTCATTTTTTTCCTCCGGGGTTAAAGCATCCCCCACTTAGGCCTTTTTCTTTATTACCCAGCATGCACCGTGGGCGTTAGATGAGCGGGTCTGGGTGCAGCGTGTGCTGGATCTGCTGCGGTTGCAGCGGCGGAGGCAGCTGCAGCGGGAGCAGAGCCTCCACCATGTTGTGGCAGTGCGGCGGCGGCGTGCCCTCGCTGCTGGAGCTCTCGGCCACCTCGCCGCCGTGGAAGAAGTAGTCGCTCTGCACGATGAAGGACTCGATGACGGCCTGGTTCAGCTTGGTGGTGGACAGCGTGTCCTTGTTCTCGAAGTCGGGACGCATCAGCGTGGGCCAGAAGCAGATGGAGAGGTTGTCGGCCGTCATCAGAGTCATCTTGCTTTGCTGGCTCACTCTGCAGAGTCAGAACGGTGACAAGGAATTCAAAAACACTTCCACAAACCATCAGAAACAGAAACGACTTCAGAAGTGTCTCGACGGTTTGTTGGTTTCAGGTGCAAATCATGAAATCATGTCGATCATAGATACGAACGCTTTACAAGGTTCCAGTATCTTCACATCTTCTTAACTACACTCATTTCCACTATAACCAAAGTATTCTTTGTGCACTATAACTTATATATAACTATGAAGGCGCATAAAGAACGTTGGAGGTAAAACAAACAAACCAATATTCCCCCAAAAAATAAAAAGAAAAAAAGAATCTTCTGAATTCACAGCCCTGTGTCTGCAAATTCCAATTGTTTATGATAATATGTTCATTCTAGGGTAAAATTAAATATATTTCCTCATATGATTGCAAAGCATAATTTGCATAAAATGCAGAAATCGGCAGAAATATGAATATAGTTTCAGGTGAGTTTGTGACTTTAATATCAGAGAATATCTGAGTTTTTACTTGCAAATTTATGACTTTATTAACTAAAAGAATATTTCATATTCATGGCTGCTTTTTATTTCAGCACAGAAACGTATTAAGTTCAGGACTTAAACGTGACGTTCTCTCGCTCTGCCTCAGGTCCGGTTTCCTCTTCTGTTGCACCAACAGTAACTCCACCTACTGAGGTTCTCTCTCCTGAAGTCTCAGTGAAGCTCTCGTCTCCTGGATCTCCTCTCGTGAGTCATGGATCACTTTGCTCTATTCAGCCGTTTTTAAACTCTCACACTACAGCTCTGCTGACATGTCGTTGGCTGCATGAGAAATATTTCCTAAATGTTGAACTTAAATAGGACTGCTGACACGCTTTCTGACAGCAAGACATGTGAAAGTCTTCTTTTCTTCCGACTGTGATGTGTTCACTGTCATCACAGGCGTGCGTACATTTGAGTGTTGAGGTGTTTACGAGAGTGCTGTGTCCTATAGTGTTTGTGCATGCGTGTGTGTGTGTGTGTGTGTGTGTGTGTGTGTGTGTGTGTGCTTGTGCGTGTCTTACCTGTTGAGGTGTGTGATGATAAATTTGAAGACCTGGTAGTTGACGGGAGGAAACTTCTTCACGATCTCCCTCAAGACCTGCAGACGCTCGATGTAGTCCACGATTTCTAACACACACACAGAGAGACACACACACACACACACAGAGACACACACACACACACACACACACACACACACACACACACACACACACACACACACACACACACACACACACACACACACACACACACACACACACACACACACACACACACACACACACACAGAGACACACACACACAAACACACAGAGACACACACACACAAACACACACACACACAAACACACAGAGAGAGAAGACAGAAGGTGTTTAACATTTTACACACACCCTCTCTAGGGAAACGGAAATTATACTCTCTGGAAAAACAAAAGCCTGAGACGCTGCCAAGAGCAACTCCCACGCTTCTCACACACACAACACACACAACACACACACACACACACACACACACACACAACACACACACAGGTTAGAAAACAAAAAAGGTCAGTTGTTTTTTCTGCTGAGTCAGAAAATAAACACGTTTGACTTCATGAAGTGTAGGAAAGAAAAACAGCTGATTCAAGACTCAACTGTGATTGATAAACTTCAGACTAGAAATGAAACATAAAACTCTTCTACGGAGCTTCTACCTGGGCTTATATATGTAGTTTATATTGTTTTACTGCCTTGATGATCAATACTTTAATGTGTTTCTTTTCCTGTAACTGAAACCTGTTTTTCTGATCAACAGTTTGACATTTGTGACATATTTTCACATGTATGTACAACTAATTGTCAATTCATTGTGTGCTACTTGATTTGTTATTCACTGTGATAAAGATGTGACTAGGATTGAAATGTTGCCTATTTATTTTAGATATGCACTGATTATGAAATTCTGGGCGATATCAATGTTTAAAATAACAATTTGGCTCCTTTTTATTTCTTGTTTATTGAGGTTTTGTTGTTATTTATTCCCCTTTTTGTACAAGAGAAACAAAAAAATCTTTGTTATAAGAAAGATTACTGAGCGGTTTTAAACACGTTATTTGAATTAGCAGGAATTCAATGATATCAATTTATGAAACAACCTTTTCCGTGAAAATATTCTTTTTTTTTTGTCCTTCCTGTTCCGACTGAGCTGAAAGGTTGAGTGATGTGTTTTAGATGGTGTGTTCAGGTGCCTCACAGTTGGGTGGGAAACTGCAATGTCTGGCGTCATTTTAAATCTGTTGATGCTTTTTGATCCATTGATCGTGTTAAGTCTGTGTTTAATAAGTCTGCCAGATTAATGTTCTCTTAACTAAATGATGACTCGAGTATTTAATCAATAAGACTAAACGTATTCTGTCAGACAGGAATCCTCAGCTTGCTTCAGGGCTCTTTTAATGATCAAACATTAACAATATTTATCGGATAAACTGAATTAACATTAAAAGGCTCAGAGCTCATCTTTCTTTGATATTGTTAATGTTCAAATGAACTGACTTATTAATAGTGGATCCTCTTTAAAGAGTCATAAGTCTATTTTTATGCTTTTTATGAACTAATTCATTGTGAATTAATAAGCTTTTAGTTTGAGTATCATCTCTTGTAAAATAAAAAGTTTTATCTCGTCTAACTTCAAATAAGAAAACTAAGGCAAATTATTAAAATTAAACACGATTTGTGATTAAATCCTCATGTTTCATCAGCTGCTAACAAGTCAGACAAGTCAAAAAGTGAGAGCTGAGAATATTTAGTGTGAGAAAATGAGTAAATAAAATGATAATGTGACCTAATAAAAAGGGAAGCTTTTAAAAAAACAACAATAACAAACAGACAGGAAACCCGTCCTGTTGAATTCCTGAAGACCAACACCGTCTATGAGGCTCCTCCATATCCTCTCCCTCTCCAGAGAATCCCTCACTTTCCCGCCAGTGGAAAAGCTCGCTGGAGCTGAAACGTTCGCTTATTAAATATTTAAAGAGCAGATGTGAAACGAGAGCTTCTACCTTCCGGATTGTCACAACAGAGACACTTTTACACGACTCTGAATATTCCAGACGTTCCAGGATCAGCGGGGAGCCGTTAAAATATTCTTTAACACACGAGTTTACACGACAAACAGGTTTAAACATCCTGCACTGGATCGATCGCCTTAACGAGGAACCTTTGACCCTCTAGTGACTGGAAGAGGTCAAAGGTCATGAATCAATGCTGCCATGTATAGACATTTACAAGAAATATAACAGAAAGGAACAGTTCTGACTGATTTAATCCTGTTTTATCATTTAAATGATGTTCACACTGTTTACCCACAATGCAATGGGTTCTATGAGGTGATAAAAACCATACATGGTGAGTTTTAGTTACGATTTCCTGAAACTTTAATGACCCGATGTGAAAAGAAATGAGGTCGCTGCTGCTTTTGAGTTTTGTTGCAGAGAGAGAAATAAAATATAAATAAAAACAAATGTGAACTGACAACATGAATGAAAACATGCTGAATAGAAACATACAGGAAGTAGGTCCATGTCAGTGAATGAATGAATGAATGATGTGAGGAGTTCCAAGAGTAAAATAGGAAAACAAACTTTAGAATTTACTAAAAAGATTCAATGTTTTTCCCTTTAATTTAACAAAACTATGAACACATTTAAAAAAACACATTGACATTATTTAAACTACAAAAATGGACGACTTAATGTGACTTTTATGGATGCTGGCCACATTATCTACTCGAGGTATTTTACAAGAACACACTCTGGATCATAGCCATCTGTGAGTGCAGTGTTCAGGGAGGTGTCCACTGATAGGGAAGATATCTTCGTATAAAGACGTCACCATGAATATGAGTGATCATGTTGTGTTATTTAGCCCCAAACAAGGAAGCTTTACACATTAAATGAAAACTGTTGAGAGCATCAACATGTCTCTTTGTTTCCAGACTGCATATAAGAAGTGGACGTAGTCATGGTGACGTCACTCATTGGTCACTAAAACTGATGTTATGAAGCCTCGAGTTCAGCTATTTCACTGTCGCCATCTTGGAATACGTACGTTGCCATGATTTCTTTTTCAACCAGTGAACAGGAAGTGACCATATTTGGACTGATAGGAGAATATAGATAACAGAGTTTGATCATCTAGTGACTTGTAGCTGGTAATGTCTCTGTGGTTGAACGCAACACGGTCGCTTTCTCCACAAATACATGTTCATATCTGGACACTAGCTAATATATTCAACTCACTTACAGATCACAGATGTGGAAAGTCACTTTGTTGAAGTTTTATTCACAATATTTGGACGTTCATGTCCTTAAATAACTTTAAGACATCTCACGCCGCTTTACTTCCGCTCCGTGTGAACACTAACCTACTTCATCATCTTTAAATCTGAAAAAAACTAATTTCCTGCCAAGGTTCAGGAGGTCAAAGGTGAAACAGTCACTGTCGTCTGAGAGATGACAGAAGAGAGATTCGCTAAGAAAGAGAAGGCAAGGTATCAAAATAAAAAAAGAGAAAAGGGAAGTAGAGAGAGGAAATGTTCCAGAGAAGAAGAGCCAGCAGAGTGCGTATTTCTGGCTCATTAATCTGCTCGTCGTCAGCCTCAGTATCACTCACAAAAAACCAGGAAACACACACACACACACACACACACACACACACACACACACACACACACACACACACACACACACACACACACACACACACACACACACACACACACACACACACACACACACACACACACACACACACACCAGCTGAAAATAAAAAGCCTCTTAAAGAGTGTGTGATGTGACAGAGAGCCGTGTGAGCGTTAACTTTACTAGACTTCTGCAGCATTGAAGTCAGAGAAGAGGTGAAAAGTACACGAGTGTGTTTATATCTATATTTATGTATTTTAACAAGTGTGTCACAAAGTGAACGTCTAAGAGCTTATAAGTGGTGCTGTTAAATATAAGTTTATGTTATTAACTCTGTGTCAAAAGTGTATTTTAATGCATATTTACATCAAATTCACAGCTTTTCTATCAGGTTATTTCTTCTCCCTACTTGTTAATTCATGTCTCAGGTGTTGGTTTGTTTGCTTGTGTATTCTTACTTGCGGCCTCCACCAGCTCCGGGTGCAGACTGTAGGGGATCAGAGGGTCGGGCAGGTCGGCGAAGAAAGCCTTCAGCGCTCCGGCAGCGGCGTTCACCGCCACGTCCATCGCCACGAAGTCGATACAGTGATCTACAGAGAGAGAGAGAGAGAGAGAGAGAGAGAGAGAGAGAGAGAGAGAGAGAGAGAGGGACAGTTTAATCATTTTACCCTTGAAAACCCTCTTTGTCTTTCATGCAAAGAAAAAAGTAGTGAATCTTTAATCGATGTTCAGTGTACTAAAAAGACGTTTGATTTTATAGGAATCACAGCAGTTGTTTACTTATTTATCATTATTTTATTATTTTATTTATTCAGTGTTTAATGTAAAGCCATGCTGGTTCTGCTTATTGTTTTTAACCTTTTCGTTCTGATATTTTTCAAAACCTTATTCATAACATATAACATCAGCTGACGGGTTTCGAGTATTTACATAACAGAAAATCAAAGATACGAAATAAATAAAACACCCGTATAAGAAAGATAACGAACTTAACAAAACTTAAAATCTAAATGTTTGACATAATTAAATATATCTGTTGGAAAAATATAAAAATCAAACACAAAAAATCCAAGCACAATAAATGATCCTTCACCTATGAGTACCTATGGGTGTGTACAAATACACTTCCACATATGAAGAGTATGAATAATTGTATATTATAAACCAAAAATGTACCTTCTGATATCTTTAGGTTTCTGCCCTAAGTAGAATTATCTTAAAAGTGTAAATTGATCGTTCATATAAATATCAATATTAAATATTTAGCGTGATAATCATCAACATTGATTATCATTAAAATATATATTTTGTGATAACATTTTTGGCCTTATGTTGGAGCTCTAATGTACGCTAATGGCCTTCGCCAACAACAGTGTGTTCATTGAATAAAAGATGGAAGTACAGATCGTAAAGCCCTCTGAGGCAAATTTGTAATTCTGGGCTATACAAAATAAACTGAATTGAATTGAAAACGACTACCCAGAATTCACCTCTTGTAAAGTGAAGCCCTTTTAGGATCATGAGCTTCAGTTTGAGAGGATTTCAAAGAGCTTGTGAGGAGATGTGAAGCTCACAGCTGAGCTTTGTGTCTGAGCAGCAGAACAGAGCTGCTCTCTGATCTCAGCTAACAGAGGTTATCGTCCGTCTGTCTGGAGGCACAGAAGCCTGAGTGTGCCTCTGGTGGAGCAGCAGGAGGTGAAGCAGAAAACACGCCAAGCTCAAAACAACCGTTTTCTGCTCGGTTATTTCTGTTCAGAGAGGAAAAGTTCTATCCAGCAGGTCGAGTCACACACATCACACTGGTGACAGCTCTCTCATTAACCCAGAGTAAAAATAATACTGTGTATTGATCAGGCAACAAACTCCAGATCTGCAAAGTGAAGTTGATGCAAAAGTGTCTTAAAACTTGCATTCTCTCTCCTGTCCACCAGGGGGCGACTCCTCTGGTTGTATAGAAGTCTATGAGAAAATGACTCTACTTCTCTCTTGATTTATTCCCTCAGTAAACATTGTAAACATGAGTTTATGGTCTCAATCTCTAGTTTCAAGTCTTCTTCAATACAGCATGATGTTCATTTAGTAAATGATGCTCCATTTAGAGTCAAACAGACCATAAAGCAGGGGATGCTTTAGGGCGGGGCTACACACTGACAGGTCCACACCAGAGACGTATACAGGTCTCTATGTCACTCCTCCTCAGTCCATATATGGTCACTTCCTGTTTATCGGTTGGGAAAATAACAACATGGCGGCGGCCGTATTCTGAAGACGCTGAACTCAAAGCTTCAAAACAGCAGTCCACAAAACCAAAAGGTGACGTCACGACGGTAATGACCAGAGATACAGGATGAAAACTAAAAAAAATACATCACTTCCTGTTTTGACGCGGTCACATGGCGACAGGAAGGAGGAGGAGGACAGGGAGTGAGGTAACACGACGATATCTCCATCCTTTATGGTGGAAGTAGCCTCCGTCTCCTACTGACGGAGGAGCTGATTGGCTGTAATGGTGTTTTTGCACACACGGATCAGATCCAGAGAGAAGGACTGCAGGACTCGTGAGTCTAAACAGAAAAATCCATCCTGACAAAGTCGAGTGTATTTCAGATGCTTGAAGCAGCTCTGCAGCTCTCACAGTTAACGGCTCTGATTGGTTGTTATTTTCTTGACTCTGATCGGGGCTACAAGCTGAAGCACTTTTACTAATAGTAGTAATATTAATAATAATAATAATAATAATAATAATAATATGTGGCTATATTATCTGCCCAGAGAAAATTGTTTTGTTGCTTCCGTTTACATTCCTTATGATGCAAATGCAAAGAAACTCACTACAGAATGTACTCCTGTTTTTGTTTTCCATGTGTTTGTTGTGTTACAAATGGGCTACAAGTGAATATTGTACTTCCCTGTGTTGCATAATGAAAATAAATAATCCTTGAACCTTGATACAGCGGAAACTGTTAACATGGATCAAAGTGAGCCGATAGTGAGGGGAAAGGAGGAGAACTGTCAGCAAGTCTTAAAAATGTGAAGCTGTCCGTTTCATTACTTTATATTTATGTAATAAACGTCAATTAGCGGATAATCTGCATGAGATATAAAGAAAAACTAAAAATAGTTTTGGTTTTCATAATCATCTGCTCATAGTGATACGTTTCCCCCGGACAGGCGAGATGACCTCTCAAGATGGTGATTACTAGACAAGAGCTTTTTAATATACATTTCTTAATGGATTCATTCATTATCATCTTGTGCATTCAGACTGATTCATTACACTGAAAAGAAAGAGTTTCAATGGTGGTTTCTTTTGCACAAAATTCCTCAGTTGGGTGCTGGCGTAAAGCATTTTTAAAAGATGTATTTCTATAAGCTATAATTTAAAACGTAATTATTTACAGGTATGTGATCTTTATGTTCAGGTTATTCACAAGCTCTCGTCTATTTATTTGCACAGTAAAAACACACTTAGACTAACTACTATAACAACAGAGAAACTAGCAAATAATGTAATCAACAATCAAGGTGAGGCTAAAAATAACAGACCATCTCATCTCAGGCTCCACGTCTCATGAAAAGACTCGACGCCACCGACAGCGTGCTGCTGATTTCTGCCCGCCGTGACTTTATTTATTCTAACAGTGGGTTTGGCGGCTCACCAGCACCTCGTGTGCAGGTTCCACTGGTTCCACTGGTTCCACGGCACCATGTGTTTCTCTTTAAGCACTTCTGCTGCGTGGTCAGGTTTGGAAATCAAGTTGGTTTTTTTTTTTTTTACTCTCTGCGGGTTGAATTTATTGCACACATCACTCAAAGGCGCTACTCGATTGGTAACATGCTTTTTCCCCAACGGACTCCCGAGAACGTTCATGGGAAAATAATTTAGAAATGTGGAAAAATAACGAGGACCATCTGTGCTTTGAAACTCGGGTTACACGTGGGCTCCTTCTCCGGGGGTTTCTGGGTAGCTGAAGATGTATTTATGAGGGTGTGCAGGTGTTTTGGGGGCGTTACCTTGATCAAACTGTTTCTGGATGTTGTCCTGGTCCGTCTTGTTCCCACTGACGCGGTACAGACCTTCTGTCGTCAGACCTGCAGACACAAACACCACACGGCTTCAGTAACGGCGCTGACAGACTTCATTCACTTGTTAACCATTGTAACAAGAAGTGCTGAATTCAAACAGATGGACCAACAGGAGCAGCGTTGGAAGGTTTCATCTCATGTGGGGTTTTCTGGAACCCCACGCTGAGATTGTGTTTTGGATCCAGGCTGAAAACATTCACGCCATAAATTCCTCAAGTTTTTCAGGAGTTTCTCTTTCGATGTTTTAACAGCCTGTGAAACGGTACTCGCTGTTTATCGTGACTAATTTGAGCTTTTTCCTCGTTAAAATCTTCTGAATTTCTTGTTTCCATCATTTATGTGCACTATGTGATGATTAAACGAGTGTGGGACCAGGCCACCAGCTGATCCACATGCAGCAGGGATCAAAACATGAAAACATAAATGCTTTACTTTTCAAAAAAAGGACAGTGTGGTTGCCAGGCAACGACACGTCAACGTAACATTCACTGCATATTAGAAAAAAGGTAGAGAGCAAATATATAATAAGCTTGTAATGATCCGTGAGAGGAAAAGAATAGAGCAGAAAAAGAGAAAGTAGTGAAGTGAGTCGATAAAGCTGGAGGAGGAAAACCAGCAGCTATTGTGATTCAAATGATTTTACGATGTCAGTATCAAAGACACTCTTCCAATCTCCTTTTGATCATTTGAAGCCCTTTATCTGCCACTGCATTTCATCAAGTTCAATTTGAGGCCATCTCTGTCTCTCTTATTGCAATGTGACTAATTATATACATTTTAATTGATTCTTTTAAAAAAACGTAGGTGTCTTTTTTATATTGTGCTGTGTTTCTTTTATAGCTTGTCTTCCTTTTGATGGAATCTGAACTGATTTTGTCTGTAACCTTTTATGAATCAGTCCTAAGTATTTATAGTAATTTCTATATTTGTGGCAATATGTCTGGACTCTGGAGCTTGTTAATAAACATTGTATTTTTGACATTTATCACTATTTTGTGTCGGTTTCAGCTTTAAATTATTGAATTAAATATCCATATTATAATTATTTCCATAAGATGAGATACTCGCATAGAATCTGGTACCAAACATAATATAGCAGTTTCTCCAGCATGTGTGGTCAGATTTATTCATTATTCAACATGGAGAAGATGTGAAACAACACAAGCCGTTACTTATTTACAAGAGAGAGAAACGTCGACATGAAGCAGCCGGAGATTCATCTTGTTTAGATCATTAATATTCACAGAAAATCATACGACAACAGCAACAAGAAGTTACAGCAGATAAACGTTGAATAAACCGTTTAGATGTTCTGTGTCTGAGCCTTCAGCTGGTCTGAGAGCAGCATTTGTTAGTGTCTACGGCAGCCAGCTGGCACCTGACAGCTGATCTCAGACCAGCACATACGGAGACAGAGTGTCTTAATTAGAGCTATATGTGGCTGCAGGGATGCGCACACGCACACACACAGGTTGTGGTTCTGCTCTGTCGCTGCTGCAAGGTCATCCACACTGCAGTATGCATGCGTGTGTGTGTGTGTGTGTGTGTGTGTGTGTGTGTGTGTGTGTGTGTGTGTGTGTGTGTGTGTGTGTGTGTGTGTGTGTGTGTCTGCAGAGGCAGTTAAGCAGAGACAGTATTATGTAAATTCAGCTTTAATGGATTCAAGTAAATCGTGTCAAGTGTGGGAGTGTGTGTGTGTTCATCGGTAACTGTGTGTTTATCTGTGCATATTTGTGTCTTTGTGTGCGCTTTTTTTTGTGTGTGTGTGTGTGTGTGTGTGTGTGTGTGTGTGTGTGTGTGTGTGTGTGTGTGTGTGTGTGTGTGTGTGTGTGTGTGTGTCAGAACCCTTCAGCTGAGCTCTTAAGTTAGGAAAGCAGCGTTTCTGTTAAATCAGCTCGGTCAAATAAGCAAACTCACTCGACCCAGTTTGCAGAGACTCAGTGGGAGGAAAGCCTGGAACATGTGCTGCTGCTCTACATTCAGTATGTTTAGATTACTATATTTGTGAGGACTGACTTTCAACCCAAAAGCTTCGACTTTCAGCCCAATGACATTGGAGCAAATCCTTGTTCAAATGTCAGAATCATGTGAAGCCTTATTTTCACATTCATAAGACTTGACTTCATAAGATCCGTTTCCTCACAATAACAAAGAGATTCATTCCTCACAGCAAACTGAACATCAAGACGTCGACCACAAACCACAAAAAGCATCAAAACAGGCACAAAGTGAAATAGTAGCAGGACAGTTTTTTTTGCCAATGCCTTTATTAAACAACACTATTTTCAAAAGCAGATAGCTTTGGTTTCTGAATCGCAGAGTTGCATTCAAACCAGACGGCAGCCTCGGTTCTGCCGAGTGAAGCCGATGCTTCCTGTGTTAAAGCTGCATTCTCTCTCCTGTCCACCAGGGGGCGACTCCTCTGGTTGTATAGAAGTCTATGAGAAAATGACTCTACTTCTCTCTTGATTTATTCCCTCAGTAAACATTGTAAACATGAGTTTATGGTCTCAATCTCTAGTTTCAAGTCTTCTTCAATACAGCATGATGTTCATTTAGTAAATGATGCTCCATTTAGAGTGAAACAGACCATAAAGCAGGGGATGCTTTAGGGCGGGGCTACACACTGATTGACAGGTCCACACCAGAGACGTATACGGCGTCTCTAAGTGTAAAAATGCTGACTCATGTCTGGGTTTTAGGATTAAAACACACCTCTCCAGAGTCAAACATTCCTGTACCAGCAAAGAGGAGCGCTAACGTGATTGAACGATTCACATTTGCACACACAAAAAAAAAAAAACAGGCAACCAGCAGAACTACGCCGCCTGATGGATGAAGAGTTTGTTATCTATAAATGATTGCCTTTCTGTTGTGGCTGTATGTTTATTTTATGAAACCTTGAAAGGTATATGTAGTAGCCTTTTAAATTATGAAGTGTATCAGGCACAGAAGGTCACATGAAAACCACTGCAGATCTCCTCCGATATGTCCGGTTTTACTTGAATGTGTTTGTAGGAGAAACAGAGGTGACTTCTGTGTACTTGACAGTAAAGTGCATCTAATATGATGTATTCTGATGCATTAAACTCAGATAACTATTGCAAATATATCCCATTTTCTAGTAAAACTCCTACTTCTTGGAAAATATCACGTTTCCAGTGGTGTATACTCTGACGAGGTCATAACAAATGTATATTTCTACCTGTTTTAATATTTACATTCCTTTTTTAAAGCTATAAATTGACCTGTTTCATTGAGAAATACATCACTTTAAGAAAGTAAAGTTCCTTTTATTGTAAAAACATAAACATGATCTATAAGAATCAGCTGATTACGATCAGTAAACAAACCATTTGTGTGTATTTACATTTATTTTTCATTCTTAACCCTTAATCCTCTTTCCTGTGGTGTTCATGAACCGTTACTACACACAGGCAGTTCGTTAGAAATATTTTACCACATGCCCTGAACGCAGCATCGCTCCTTCAATTCTGACCTTAAAATGACCCGACCAACGCCCCACCCGTGACAAAATGTCACCACCCTGAACATCCCTCCGTCCTTGTGAGGACATTTGAGTCTCAACAGGATGCGCACACACACACACGACCTGAGGGGAAGGAAGCTCACAGAGGACTTCATGTTTGCATGTTGAGATCTGATAAGACTCGTCCTGCTGCGATATGATCCAATATCCTGGTACACACACCACACACACACACACACACACACACACACACACACACACACACACACACACACACACACACACACACACACACACACACACACACACACACACACACACACACACACACACACACACACACACACACACACACACACACACACACACACACACACACACACGTCTTATCTCACTACCTCTCCATCTACCTGTCTGTCTGTCTTTCCTGTCTTTCTCTCTGCCCATTGGCCAGTTATTTTATTGCCGTGACAACCATCTGTTGTGGGCGTGGTCAGGAAGTCGGTTCAATAAGCAAGTCAATCATCATCTATTTTTAACTCTTGTTTCACCAGTGTGTGTGTGTGTGTGTGTGTGTGTGTGTGTGTGTGTGTGTGTGTGTGTGTGTGTGTGTTTTCTCGGTCAACACTGACACTGATGGATTACACAACTCTTCATTCTGAGGCCCGTTTGATAAGTCATTTTAAACTCTACCTGCAGATTAAAGCACCATGAACTTTACAAAACACAAACACAATCACAATGATTTAGACTATTTTGTCAAACATTGTGATCGGTTTATTAATCACAATTACGTTTATTTTCCTAAGTGATAAAAATGAATAAAATAATTTTCTGTCTGCAGCGAAAACAAGATTAAATGTTCCAAAAAGCTGTTGTTCAATAATTGAAAAAAAAAGGTAAAGTCTTGACTGGTTTCTATAAAAATAAATAACTGTTCAACACATACAGAGAGTGATTGTTGTGATAACTCGCCCTGAGGAAACGATCCAAACACACTCTGTAAAAACAGAGGGAGCTTGAAATCCATACTGTGTTATGTCAAACCAACATCTGTGTTACTGTGTACGCTGACCTTTGACCTGAGCAGTTAGATAATGACTCATCAGACTGAGGCGTTTACTGGTCTTTATAAATAGACGAACTGGGGACGAAACGTCCGACTGTTCCAACATGTGACTCCCACTAAGGTAATGAGTTTCAGGTGTTGACACGACGGCCTCGAAGGTGCCGAGATAATCAGATTAAAGATTAAAGATAAAGTAGCTGAACATGTAAACACGGACTTTGTGTTGTGAAGAGTTAACAACGCTCCACAAAGAGGAAACCATTTACTACAAGGTTCAAACACCTTTATATTACCTAGATTATGGGATCTAAAAAAAGTTATTGGCATTAAACCAAGACTCAGGCACAGATATTGAACATTTACAAACAATACCCAGTTAAAGCTTCATGTGTTAGAGCTGCATTCTCTCTGCTGTCCACCAGGGGGCGACTCCTCTGGTTGTATAGAAGTCTATGAGAAAATGACTCTACTTCTCTCTTGATTTATTCCCTCAGTAAACATTGTAAACATGAGTTTATGGTCTCAATCTCTAGTTTCAAGTCTTCTTCAATACAGCATGATGTTCATTTAGTAAATGATGCTCCATTTAGAGTCAAACAGACCATAAAGCAGGGGATGCTTTAGGGCGGGGCTACACACTGATTGACAGGTCTCTATCATAGTGTTGTCAGGACAAAAAGCCAAACTCAAAGCTTCAAAGCGTAAATCCACGAACCAATGGGTGAGGTCACAATGTTTCGCCTCTGGTTCTAAATAAACCTGAGGGTAAAGATGTGTTATCTACCTGTACAGGTGGCAACAGTTCTGTTTTTGTTGCTACTGGTGTTAGCTTGTTTAGCCTAAACCAACCGAAAGAGAAACAAAGTAAACAGGATCTTCTGGTTTCCACTTCACATCAGCAGATCCCAGCCCGCATGCTCCAGTTTCTCAAATCCAGGACATTAAGGTCTTATCCCAGCGCTCATTAAAACAATGTGGGCTGACTTGCTAACATGCAGCGACTCCTTTAAGGAAGATGAATGTGTAGGTGAGAGCTCTGTTCTTTGTTTTCCCCAGAGGGCAACCAAAAACACAACTTTTCCCACAATCCTCGGAGTGAGAAACGAGCTGAGCTTTCTGGTCTGGAAGTCATTCTGCTGCCGATACTCTCCTCTAGAGAGAGAGAGAGAGAGAGAGAGAGAGAGAGAGAGAGAGAGAGAGAGAGAGAGAGAGAGAGAGAGAGAGAGAGAGAGAGAGAGAGAGAGAGAGAGAGAGAGAGCACTTTCTTTGTGTTTTTTCTCACACACAGTTGTGGTCTGGTGGAGTCATCATTTTCTCCGTTGGTGTGTTAATTTAATGACCGACCCTCCACACAAGCATGGGTCAATATAAATCAATACAAAGGCTGCAAGGAGAGAGAGTGTGTGTGTGTGTGTGTGTGTGTGTGTGTGTGTGTGTGTGTCCATCCATCCACACACACACACACACACACACACACACACACACACACACACACACACACACACACACACACACAACACACACACACACACACACACACACACACACACACACACACACACACACACACACACACAGCTGCAGTCTACTTTCAGTCTGAGATCTTTACAATAGGAGAATAACACTTCCATCGAACGTACACTCTCTCTTTGTGTCTGACTCTTCACATAACTCTGAAACTAAAATCTGAGCTACAGAGGACGTTTCAGCAGATTACAACTCTTAAAAAAGGTGCAAAATGTGAAAGATCATGACAGAATGTCAGTTTAAAACATTAAACAAATGAACTAACATGATGAACAGAATGTGAAGAGGATACAGTGTTGAGTTAGGTTGCAGTGATATCTACTGAAATAAGCATGCTAACCAGCTAGCTCAGGCCTGTTCTGTCTTGTAATACCACGTGTAACCTGGAGTGGTGATAGTGCATCCCCTGCTTTATGGTCTGTTTGACTCTAAATGGAGCATCATTTACTAAATGAACATCATGCTGTATTGAAGAAGACTTGAAACTAGAGATTGAGACCATAAACTCATGTTTACAATGTTTACTGAGGGAATAAATCAAGAGAGAAGTAGAGTCATTTTCTCATAGACTTCTATACAACCAGAGGAGTCGCCCCCTGGTGGACAGCAGAGAGAATGCAGCTTTAACACATGAAGCAGTGACTTCACTTTAAATAACTGGAGTTTGCCGCCTGGTTTGGACCCAGCAGTAAAGATGAAATGACCCGTTTCTCTGGAACATGTGGAAATCACACATTTACCCTTCAAAGACTTTAAGACCACCAGTGGAAATATCAAGCAGCCCCTCAGGACCTCAGAGACGAGGTTGGAAGATCAACTGAAAGGGTGACTCCTCCCCCGAGGGTCCACATCAACATCAGTGTTCTGGTCATGAGGAGTATGTGTGTGTATGACATAACATTTAAATATTGTGCGTTGCAGACAATCTGTATTAATATCAGACAGCTAAAAGTTAAAAAAAACAAACTAAACTTTTAACAATGACAGCAGTGAAGAAGTCACAACATTAAACACACCAAGCTTCCAACACACACACACTGACCTGTGTGTGTGTGTGTGTGCGTGTTGACAGTAGGACAGATGTCCAGCTTTCAGGAAGCGACAGGAGCAGCCGACAACACGCCCACACTGTTGCACGCACGCACACACACACACACACACACACGCACACACACACACATCTAATGTAACACAGACAGATGGGCCGGTTTTATAAATAGAATCGTCAAACTACAGCTCTATTTACACACTTACACACACACTTTTTAATTTCACAATTATTTTTTCCTGATTATTCATCCTCCAGCAGAATGTGATGAATGCTAATGAGGCCTCATTAACTATATTTCAACACAAACACAGAAACTAAAAACAAACTTTTTGTGTGTAGTTGTCCAGATGTGTCGCTCTGAGCGGATTGGAGGTGAGAAAGCAGACAAATGAGTATTGAAAACTTTTCAGATTTACCAATTATGGACGCTCTTTTCCCTCCAAATGTACATATACAATATGGTATTTTTCTATTTAAAATGTTTTAGCAGACAGACATAAAAATATGACTTTATCTGCGTAGAAACATGGCGGAATATTCCTTTAAAGTTTGGTGTGATGACGAGAAGATCAATAAAAAACAGTTTTACTAAATGCACAAACATCTGCTACAACTGTGAACTGACTGCATTAATGCCAGCATTAGTAAGTCAGATCTCTTATAAACACAAAACTGAACACAAACACACTCTGAAAGCATTTTATTTTTGGTAAGGCCAAGTGACGACACAGCGGAGAAGAGGATGGAGAGAGCAGATAACTGATGAGATGGAGAGGAAAGAGGAGAGAAGGAATGAGGAGAGAGCTTAACGGGAGACTGATGAGAGGGATGAAGAGGAGGAACTCACAGAGAGAAGATGAAAAGAAAGAAGGGAAGATGAAAAAGAAAAGGGATTAAAGAGACAAAGGAGAGGAGAGAGAGAGGGAGTCAGCACCTCGTGTTGTACAACATGGCCGACTAAACGCTCTCCTGAGACCTTCATCAAAGCCTCTGCATCATCAGAAACACACACAGCTACTGCTGCTCAGTGTGTGTGTGTGTGTGTGTGTGTGTGTGTGTGTGTGTGTGTGTGTGTGTGTGTGTGTGTGTGTGTGTGTGTGTGTGTGTGTGTGTGCTAAGCCTGCAGCAAGGTGCCGGCTGAGGTCAGTGGTTCTGAGAAGGGCGACAGACTGACACGTCTGTAACAGCAGGACTTCAGAAATCCTCTCAACACTTTTCCATTTGCAGCTTCGACCCGGCTGTTAAAGGACTATTCACCTCTTCTTTTCCTTTTTTTGTGCATTCTACATTCTTTTTAAAACCAGGATTCTCTGCTCTCAGTCTCATGTGGACCAGGAAGTCGTCCTTCACTGTGCCTAAAAAGCTGACAGTCACATTTCTTGAATTCAACCAATTATGGGAGTTTCTGCGGTTATGTAACCCAATTACAAACGATGCCAGCTGTAGCCACAAGCCATACACATTGTTTATCTCTAACGTGTGAAACTAAATAAGCACATGAATCCCAAAAGCCAGAAACACTCACCAGAAAATCTGTAAATGAGCGGAAACAAAAAGCGAAAAACAAAATAAAAAGGACAGAATCTCACTTTGCTGCTGTTCCTAAAATATGAACCAATCACTCAAATAATTCAAAATGACGCTGACCGAAAAGAACTGCAGTCGCAGCTGAAAACGGTGACATTTCACTCCTGACTGGCTCAGACGGAGATGACAACACCAGTGAGCCGGGACATTCTTACTGCTGCCTTGTTAACGGAGTTTATTTTGTAACTCAATTTCAGCTGAATGTCAAAAAAAAAGTATCAACTTGAGGGCGGATCTTCCCTTTTATTTTACTTATTTAAAAACAGACTCAAGTCACTGGACTGAACATGTTAAAGATTCTCAAAACTTCAGTTATATAAACTTTTATTGAATACATTTAACTGGCGTTTATGTGACAAAAAAACGCCCTAAACGTTACAGCAACCTAAAACCAGTAATCCTAGTAATAATTTACTTATTTTACTAAGTTATTCATGTGTTTTCAAGTTGTTTCAAGTATTGAAACTATTCAAAATACTTCCTCAGGAGTCACTATTAAAGTTAAATGAAACACATCTCTTTTAATAGTCAATATATTGCACCAAAGTTCGGTTTAGGAAACATGGCAGTTATGTTGGAGTCTAGATAAAAGCTGTAATTTATACCAAAGCTAAAGGAAATACTTATCTCTGATTGGCCGTTGGGTCCTCAAACATACCTCCAGGTCAAAGATGTGATAATTACAGTTTAAGAGATGAGCATGAAATGGATTATAACCAAAGTAACACTAACTTCACATCATGTTCATCATGTTTTTGCTGACGTAAAACGAGAGGTTGACCTCGCAGATTTTTAATTGATGCAACGTTTTGACCGACTCGATCTAATTCAGGAAAAATAAATACTGTTTCAAATAAAGTTTTTATTACTTTATCTGCAAGAAGCTGCAACAGTAGAGATGAATATCTTGAAAACTTCGCAAATAACTATTTGCAATAAGAAGAAACCACTCGAGCAAAGTGAGGAAATACATTTGTTTTCTGTAACTCTCTTAAGATTGTCTGAGCCAAGATGATCAGTTCTGTCTCTGTTAAATGGCCAGTGATGTAATCCAAGGTGCCCCAATTAAATAGAGTTGGCAGAGAGGAGGACACTCTGATTTATCTCACGCTCCACTTCACACATTATCTCCTTATTGCTCACATTGAGGTCCACACAAGCAGACGTGGTCACTCTCTCTCTCTCTCTCGCTTGATTTTCACTCACATGTTCGCTGGCGGCGAGGCAGAAAACATGCAGGAGATATATATAAAGAGAGAGAAGGGCAACATAAGGGCTTTTCAAGGCAAACTAATGGACGACTGGACTGCTCAAACACAGCCACGGGACACACTCTGCCCACACACACACACACACACACACACACACACACACACATTTACACACAAGCCCCATTAGACCAGATGACTGCCTCGGAGCCAGGTGGCATCGCACTAGCCTCTATCTCGCCCTCTTTCTCTGCACACAATCTGCCTCTAGGACACACACACACACACACACACACACACACACACACACACGTTCATCTTAACACCACACACACGCTGCATCCCTGATGTCGCCGCCGGCCCGGCTCAAACTGGCCTCGTCTGTCCTCCATAATACTCTGCTGCACAAACGCCCGCTGGAGGCCATAACCGATCGCCCTAATCTAATCCTCACACTGGCCCCCTCGCTTTAAGAATCAGAGAGAGAGAGAGAGAGAGAGAGAGAGAGAGAGAGAGAGAGAGAGAGAGAGAGAGAGAGAGAGAGAGAGAGAGAGAGAGACTTTATCCACAGCACACCAGCTAGAGTTGTTTTTCAGAAGGATCTGTCCACACTGAAGTAAAGGAAAACTCTCTTCATTCATCAAAACAAAGAAAATGTTCATCACAGCGACGCGTGGTGCAAAAGTCAAAATGCATACTAGAAAATAGATAAGTTTACGTAAGAAAATGTTCATCGCAGCTGACGTGTGTTGAGGAGCACATAGCATTAAATACGGTGCAAAAGTCAAAATGCATTCTATAGAATGGTAACATTTACAAAAGAAAATGTAAAAAAATACATGAAAAGTGTCACGTTTTAAGGTGGAAGAGCTGCACAGTTTGTACAAGATTGTGCTAATCTATTTTAAAGATGGATGTGCAGTAGTGCGTAGTATAAAGTATAAAGTTTGAGAATATGTGCATGTGTAAAGATAGTTAATGAAACACATGATGTCATAGCAGATTCATAGTAAACACAGCTCCAATGGACAACTATCACAATGAGTACAAAACTCCCAAAAAACTAAATTTAGTTTCCAAAAAATAATAGAACGACAGCGATTCTTCACTGAGAAGCTGGAACAAGCAAATTTTTGGCAATTTTTGTTGTAATTATCTTTAAAAACAATAACATTTTGGAAAGCAAATGCAGATCAATTATCCGTGGATTGACTTCTTGATGATTTGAATAAATGCTTCATCTCTAAATGACCTCTATGATTTAGCTGCATATCTTTTTTGTTTCTGTTGTCACACAACTGAACGCGTTTAAAACAAAGAGGTGATGGAAACTATCGCTGCTACACCGAGATATCGAAGTGGATCTTTTATGATCATAAGCTCCTCACGGTTTCTCAGAAAGCTCATTCATCCAGAACACTATAAAATAGCTCATATTCGGTTGAGATAAAACAGCAGCTCAGTGTGAACAGAAAGTCAAAACAAAGAGACATAGAGCCGACTTATCGTGGACGCAGTCACAAAGAGAAGGTCATGGTTATGATACTGCTGGAAAAACACTTGATTAACTGAAGTACAAAGGAAGCATCGCGGTTTAGGTTGGACTCTCTGGAGGTGATCAAAACAAACACACCAAAAGAAAAGACAGAGCACACACACACACACACACACACACACACACACACACACACACACACACACACACACACACACACACACACACACACACACACACACACACACACACACACACACACACACACACACACTCTTGGTGTCGGAGTCGGTGACCAGGAAATTCAAAAGGAAGAGATTAAAGACTAGGCTGGGGATCAGGATGTAATGCAGAAAATGTGTGAGTAATGTGTGTGTAATGTGTGTGTGATGTGTGTGTGTGTGTGTGTGTGTGTGTGTGTGTGTAAAAACTATGAGTGTGCTTCAATTGTGAATGCATAATCAAGTAGAGCAAAATGAAAAGAAATGTGGATTAAAAACTATGAGTGTGCTTCAATTTTGAAGGAAAAACATAATCAAGTAGAGACACACAAGAATACAGTTACACACACACACACACACACACACACAGTTATGTGTCAAAGCCCTGACATCCTCTGTAACCGCTAGCAACAAACCAGAGGCAGCCTCACCTCCTTGAGACCACACGTACCACAAATACACACGACACACACACACCACATATACATCCGATCACACACACACCACAAATACATCCGATCACACACACACACCACAAATACATCCGATCACACACACACACCACAAATACATCCGATCACACACACACACACCACAAATACATCCGATCACACACACACACCACAAATACATCCGATCACACACACACCACAAATACATCCGATCACACACACACACACCACAAATACATCCGATCACACACACACCCACACCACACACCACAAATACATCCGATCACACACACACACACCACAAATACATCCGATCACACACACACACCCGATCTCACACACACACCACAAATACATCCGATCACACACACACACACATCCGATCTCACACACACACCACAAATACATCCGATCACACACACACACACACACACACACACACACACACACACACACACACACACACACACACACACACACACACACACACACACACACACACACACACACACACACACACACACACACACACACACACACACACACACACACACACACACACACACACACGAGAATCAGCCGGTGACTCATAGATAGCTGTGAGGAAACGTGGCTACAGGTGTGACTCAGCTTCACTTACTGCATCACTGCTGTTAGAAACAAGGGTCAAAGGTCACAGTTAATCAGCAGTGTAGAAAACACCTGCTGGGGCTGAAGGAGATTCACCTGTGACTCTGAGGTTAATCTTTAAAATGTTGTGTTCAGTGACCTCCTGGTTTGGCGGAGAAATGAAACACAAAGGAAGAATTTCATTGTTTTTAACTGCTCACAATAAAAGCTTTTGACTTTGAGTTTTTTACTTTAATGCATTTAAGACTGTAAACATGTAACGAGCAGAAAAATTGACAGGTTTCCGTCTTTGGTAGGAAAACAAACGAAAAATGAGGAGTAACTTCTTGTAAGACACCTTACGAGCAGTTGTATAAGGAAGTATTTGTTCATTCTCAGTGTGTAGCCCCGCCCTAAAGCATCCCCTGCTTTATGGTCTGTTTGACTCTAAATGGAGCATCATTTACTAAATGAACATCATGCTGTATTGAAGAAGACTTGAAACTAGAGATTGAGACCATAAACTCATGTTTACAATGTTTACTGAGGGAATAAATCAAGAGAGAAGTAGAGTCATTTTCTCATAGACTTCTATACAACCAGAGGAGTCGCCCCCTGGTGGTCAGGAGATAGAATGCAGCTTTAAGATATTCGAAAGCAGCAACCAATTTTTTTCCTTTTTTTATTATGAATTCTTTCAGGAAAAACACATGACAGGTGATATTTCCTTACATGGAGAAATGGGGGCGTGGCTATGTGACAACTGGTTGCTGTATGTGTGTCATAAATCCGACAATTTTGCAAGCAAGCTTATTTCCTGTGCAACATTTAAACCACATATTTGTGAATTACGCAAGATTTTTTTCTTCCCAGACAGACAGTCACACCAGGAGGCCACAGACCAGTCAACACCAGTCCCATCGGGCTGCTGGGAGCACTGGCCACTCGGACCATTGAACAGGAAGTTTCCATTGGACATGACGTCAGTGCAGCTGCCAGCAGGAAAACAACACACACACGATCAGAAAACACACACACACCACACACACACACACACACACACACACACAATCAATTCCCAACTTGAACTCTCACTTTGGCTGATTTCTGCTCCGGAGCACAGAGAGCTGCAGGCAGAGATATAATATATGGAAACAGAGAGAATGATTGACAGGGGAAGGTAGACGTAGTATATTAAGATTACTTCTTATCTCCTGTCAGATGTGTTTTAATACCTCTTATCTCATTCTGAGCGCGCTCTGTCCGACCTCAGGGTCCACTGAATGGCTACATCCTTCAAGTACGCACTCAGAAACCTATGAATTATTTTTATAAAATCTAATTTCACTCCAGTGAAAATCCCCCTATTCATTCTATCAAAGTCGGGAGTGGTGATCTGACTTCAAAGCGGGCTGAAAATAGCCAATAATCAGCTTTGTGTGAAGCCTGCTTGACATGGCTGCTGAATAATTCTCCAGCAGAGCTCAGCGTGACAGTTAGAACCCAGTCCGCTGGGGTTCCCCTGGTTCTTTATTCCACCAGAGCCAAACCAGCAGGACACCAGCAGCAACTGGCACCGTTCTAACAGAGTGAGCAAAACACAGCACGAGAAGTGATCTATATTCAGACTGAAAGAGACGTGTGTTACGAGCACCGACCATTACAACTAAAAGAAGTCTGTTTTTAAATATATATATCAGAGAACATAATCCCTCAATGAAATATCACTAAGTGGAACAAGAATGGACATTTTCTTATTACATAAAAAAAGAAAAACGGAGGTAAATTGTGTCATACATTGATCAACAAAGGTGATCTGTATACTATGTCACTAAATGTGTATTAATATGTTTTGTTTCAGCTATATGTTCTTTGCTATTTAACGCTCTGAAACCTAAAATCCCACCAGCAGAATTAAAAGCATGTTTACTTGCGTGTAAACTACAATGTTAATCACAGCCAGAAGATGTAAAAAACATCATTACCATCAGATTTCCATCTTTCTGACGGTCTTTGAACATATCAAGTGTGACCAACGCTTCAATCAGGGAAAAAAATGCCAAAACTAACCTCAAAAATTGTAATTTTTCATCAAAACATTTTATTCGACACGTCTCATTAAAATGTTGACCCCAAATAAACCGTTTGCTTTAACCAAGTTCTGTAAAAAACATTAAATTCTGAGCTTTTAAGCGCAAATAGGAAGCCATGATTGATTCTCCTGAGACCAACAGTGGAGGCTGTAAAAATGTAAATAGTTCAATATATATGGAACCTTAATTTGTTTTTCCAACAATGGTAACACTTGGAAAAATGTTGGCTGTAGAGATTTTGTTTTCCAATCTTTGTAAAATAAATTATCATATTATTATTTGTTTTATGATTCATGGCATTGTATCTGTGTTATACTGCACAAAATACATTTTGGAGTTCTCTTTTCTTCTAGCCATGTTTGTTCTGTTTCCATAGAGGTGGAGGACTTTTATATTGCAGTTAAAAAATAGAATACAAAAAAGCAAAAAAAACACTCATTAAAATGTGTTTATTGAAAAGACGAAAGAAAATATTAGTAAAAAATGTCTATACTAAAATTGATTGGACCTTTTATTTATAAATCCATCTCAATCTGTCTTTTTAGTATTTAATGGCAGAACAATATCTCTAAAGTAAAACCCTCTCTCTGTTCTATGTGTTTAATTCTGTTATCAGGGGTTTTCATTAGGAAGTTAAAAAACTAAAATGATAAGCTTACAGAAAAGTGCATTGGTT